>NW_027441194.1:0-230831 GCF_949628215.1 Phalacrocorax aristotelis | reverse complement strand
TTGCCCTGTTGCGCTAGCAACATCTACTGATTTATGATCAAATTTCTCTTCACGTGTATTCAATACCAAATAAGTGGCTCCCGTATCTACCAAAAATTCTATTTCTTCATTCCGTAGCTTCAGTGTAACCAGGTGTTCAGCTAGGGTTGATTCCCCTGGTCTCCTTCATGCCAAGCTACTTCAAGCATTTAACCCAGATCTCTGGATTCAGGTTGTTCTAGTTTCTGAAGGTTGTTTTCTCTCCCCCCGCCCCCATCTGGGGCTGATTGTCTTATGAATATAGAGACCAGCTGAATTGCTTTTTCTGGTTTTTCTGGGTTCAAATGAGTATATTTTCTGGTGGTCACCTTCAGTCTTTCCATAAAGGCTGAAGGGGACTCACTTAATTCTTGTCTCACTTCATAAATTTTGACCAATTTATTGCTTTTGGCATTGCTTGTCTTACTCCAAATAAAATCTCTCTCTGACATCTAGTCAACATTCCCCTGGGTCCTGGCTGATTAGGGTCCCACTCGGGATTTGTAGATGGAAAATTCTTATTCATTGTTCTCTGTAAATTCCCGTTAGCATGTGCTCCCTGCACCTGCCTTCTGGCTGTATTCAGTACTATTTTCTTGTCAGTTTCATCAAGCGAAGTATCCAGTATCACAAGTAGAGCAACACTCTTTCAAGTTCTCACCACGTTTTCCTCTTTTCAGAAACATTGCCGTAGAATCTTGTGGACATACCTCACGCTGTTTCTGCTGCTCGGGATGATTCCACGGTGTAAAGAACAAATCAACATATGCCACTTCTTCCCATTTGCCTTCCCTTTTTACAAAACAACATTAATTGCAAGATGGTACGATATTGCAATGTCTCATGTTCTGGCCATTTGTGCCCACCTTCCAATTGATACGTTGGCCACCAATGATTGCAATATTCAATTAATGGTTTCCGAGTTAGTGGGTCACCGCCCCCGACGTCTTTCCAGTGCTTCAAAATACATCGCAAAGGTGTTCTCTGTGGGATAGGTTTCCTACTCAGTAATGCTCCCGTCTCCCAGTCAACTAGTAGTTGTGATTGTGCGCTATCGCAAATAGTAGTCAGAGGGACTCCAACCCCCGTTAGAGGTCTCACTGGAAATCTGCCACTGGGATCTGTAGCCCCCTGCTAGATATCCCTGGAGACTTCAACCCCCTGTTGAAGACTCCCCTACCCTCGGGTCCCGCTCCACAGGCTTTCGCCTAGCAGAGACTTACCAACCGAGGCACCTCTTGGCCCCGACCCTGCGTGGCTTTCGCCGCGCCTTACGGGCAGGCCTGTGGGACTCAAACCCGCTATCCTATCCTATGTGGGAAACTAACCCCACGTATTATTCTACCTAAGTTTCTTCTTCAAAGAATGCCTTGTTTACCTCAATCCAGGGGATCTTGCTCAGAATTCTCTGGCCCGGGGATCGGAAGCTCTCCCGGAGAATTCCTCGGGGCCGGCTGCAGGTCCCACGATCCCACGCATCCGTCGAGATTCAAAAGCAGGTTCCCACCTGGGGTGCCAAAACTGTTACCGAAAAACGCGTTAAAATCGGAAACGACTCCTCAACACCGATTTAGTATTAAAGAGCAGGCATTCTATGTTCACGGCGCCGGATGCACGGGGGATCGCTCCTCCTGGCGTGCGTACCTCACGCACCTTTCCTGTACAATTTGTAGATGAAAATTTTACATACTCATACATAGTCATTATTGTCTTGTCTAGCGATGGGTACAAACTTGCTCGTTCCGTATGTCAATCACTGCGCAGGCTCGGTTGTCCTCTTCCGTTGTTCTCTTCTGAGTAGGTGGTGTTACTTGGGTCGGTGGTGGTCTGTGAGTCGGTGGTCGCGATCTCCCCCTGCCGGAATTACCTTTTAGCTTCTCGGCTCTTACTCTTGGCAGTCTTGGCTAGTTTTCTCAGTCCGCTAAGCGAAACCGCGTTTTTGTCATCCTTTTCTGACAGAAGCATGTTGTCTGTTGTTCTGCTGACATTAACGATCGCCTAGGCACTAAAATGCAGATCGACAGGTGCGCTGATTGGTACGCTCCATGTTCCCGTAATGGAACACCGTCTCTGGTTGGTTGATTTCATCGCTTTGGTTACACCTGTTCCTGTTGTTCAGTTTCTTCTTTTTTGGCTTTGTGTGATTCTCTCTGTGATTCTGTTTTTCTCTGCCTCGCTTTTCCCAGCTCCCCGTCCCTCACTTTTAATGCCCGTTATCCTTCACCAGCACACTCTCCCTTGGTTCCCATCCTCGTTTCTGAATTCCTCCCTCTTTGCCACGTAGCCCGTGACTTTTTTCTTAATCTCTCTCTGTCTGCCTCAACGCTCCCCCCGTGCTTTTTAATTTGTCTTCTCTGCTCTGTACCCTGCTACTGTTCTTGCCTTTCTGAGTTCTTCTCTGTCCAGCTCTCTTTCCCTATTCATGAATTCCTGTTCTTCCTGCAGCCACCGCTGTTCCCTGTGACCTCCATCTCTCTCTGTCCAGCTCCCTGTCCCTAGGTTTTAATTCCTGCCTCTGCCCGCTGTAGCCTGTCTAGATGTTTCTCTCGGCCTCTCTCTCTGTCCGGCTCCCTCTCTCTGTGTTCTAATTCCACGTTCTCTGTCACGTGGACCCGTGCTATTTGTTTGTCCTCATCTCTCTCTGTCCAGCTCCTTGCTGCGATGTTTTATTTCCTCATTTCCTCCCTCTCTGTCTTTGTAGCCCATTGCTGTTGGTTTGTGTTTTTTTTTTTTTTCCACTTGTTTCTTCATGTGTCTCTGTCTGCCTCCCAGTCCCTGATCTTTAATTCCTCCTTCCCTGTAGGCCGCTGTTCCTTTTTTCCATTCTACATTGTGTTCTCTTTGGTCTCGTGTTCTTATTCATTGATTCCCTCCTCGCTGCCCTGTGGCTTGTCCCCATTTTATTGTTGCTTCTCTCTCCCTCTCTCTGGCTTCTTGCCCCTGTTTTTAAAATTCCTCCCTCTCTTCTCTCTTCCCTGTAGGCCGTGTGATCTTTAGCCTTTCTCCATCTCTTTCTGCCCAGCTCTCTGTGTCTATTCATTAATTCTTCCCTCTCTGCCCTGTAGCCTGTAGCTTCTGTCCTTTCTCCATCTTGCTGTCCCTGGCTCCCGCGTGACCCTATGCTAGAATTGTTTCTCTCTTCTCTCCGTACGCATTGCGATTCCTTTTGCTCTCTGTCTCCCTTTGGTTTTTTTCTTTTTTTTTTCTGGCTCCCTGTCCCTAATTCTTAATTCTCTGCCTTCTCGTGCCCCATGGTTTGTTCTGTGGGGTTCTCTCGCGGTTCCCTCGCAGTTCCCTCCAGTCCATACTGGGCTATATTGGTCTAGTCCATACTGGGCTATATTGGTCTAGTCCATACTGGGCTATATTGGTCTAGTCCATACTGGGCTATATTGGTCTGTCCCGGCTTCCTCCCACTTCTTTCCCAGTGCCTCACAGTAGGTCCCGGTTCCGTCCATGGGGGGAACTGTGGGGGAACTGTGGGGGAACTGTGGGGGAACTGTGGGGGAACTGTGGGGGAACTGTGGGGGAACTGTGGGGGAACTGTGGGGGAACTGTGGGGGAACTGTGGGGGAACTGTGGGGGAACTGTGGGGGAACTGTGGGGGAACTGTGGGGGAACTGTGGGGGAACTGTGAGGGAACTGTGAGGGAACTGTGAGGGAACTGTGAGGGAACTGTGAGGGAACTGTGAGGGAACTGTGAGGGAACTGTGAGGGAACTGTGAGGGAACTGTGAGGGAACTGTGAGGGAACTGTGAGGGAACTGTGAGGGAACTGTGAGGGAACTGTGAGGGAACTGTGAGGGAACTGTGAGGGAACTGTGAGGGAACTGTGAGGGAACTGTGAGGGAACTGTGAGGGAACTGTGAGGGAACTGTGAGGGAACTGTGAGGGAACTGTGAGGGAACTGTGAGGGAACTGTGAGTAGGGGGGCGGCCCCCCGGGCCCCAGCCCCCCCCCCCCCCGCCTGGGGCCAGGGCGCCGCGGCCGCCGGCCCCTTCCTCCTCTGCCCGCTCCCGTCGCAGACGGCTCGGTATGTGTCACGAGCGGCAGCCCCGTTCAGCAGCTCTCGGAGGGCGCGCGGCTGTGCCCGGCCGTGACCGGGGCCCGCAGGGGTTTCCCGCTCGCCCCGAGAAGGCGCTGGCCCCGAGCCGGCGCGTCCCGCCCCGCCCGGCCCTCGGCGCCCTCGCGAGCTGAGCGCGGCCCGGCCAGCAGGGGGCGCTGGCGCTCACCGGCTGGGCGCGGTGGCGGGGCCGGTGGGGGCCGTTCCTTCCGGCCGCCCTTTAAGGGCCGCCCCGCGGGGCTCGGGCTTCCGGTGGCGCGTGCGCGTCGGAGCGGGGGCGGGAGCGGTGCGTGTGGAGGCCGAAGGGCCGGTGCGTGTGGCGGCCGGGTCGCGAGGCGTCCCTGTGCGGTGCCGGGGCCCCTCTGCGGCCCGGCGTGGGAAGCCCGCGGCCGGCGGAGCCTGCTGGGAGCTGGGCGGGGAGCGCCGCGGCGGTCCGGCCGCCGGCAGCCATCCCCTGCGGTGGCCGGCAGCCCCTCGGGACGCCTGGAGGCCTGGCGGTGCCCGAGCCTCGCCTGCGGCAGCCGCCTGAGAGAGCAGCGCGGCCGTGTCCGGGGGCCGGAGAGCGCTGGTGGGTGAGTTCGGGCAGCGGGGGGCGGGTGTGTGTCTCCGGGCGGGGCCGGGGGGCTCCGTGCCCCGCAGAGGAGCCCCGGTCGGGCATCGTTCGCTTCCGAACAATGCAGGTCTGTCCCTGGTTATTTTCTGTGTACAGTGTTTCGGGCCACCTGAAAGCCTTTGGCCGGGTAGGTTTGGTGCGGGGCGATGGCAGGTGTGGACCCTGAAAGATCTCGGGTGGGGGGCGTGGGAGGTATTTCTTGCCTTAAAACTCTGAGCCCACCTCGTGTGTCATGTCGTGTTATCATGTCGTGAGTCTCGTGACTGTGGCAAATGGCTGAGTCGGGCGTTTTCTGATAACTAACTTCTGAACGTGTGCGTGTGTAGGCACGGGGAGATTTGTACAGGGTGACGGAGCCCCTTGTGCTTCTGTGCTAATGTCTACCTGTTCTAGACCTGCAGTGTTGGAAAGCCTTTGTTTAGTGCCTAGTTGTGGCTGCGTAACTGCTGTTGCGCCTGCAGCTGTGCTCGCAGGGATGCTGGGTGGCTCCGCATCAAACCGGCCGCCGGGCGGCCGGGTTGTGCCGCAGAGCATGCCGGGAGCTGTATTCCTGGCGCAGTGGCTGCCGGCCCTGTCACGTGGTTCGCCGGGCATGGCGGGAGGCGCGGTCTTCCGGCGCTCGGGTGCCGGGCGGCCGTGGCGCGTACGGTACGCGAGGTGTATTTTTGGGGTTGGCTTCGTGTTGATTACTGGGGGCTTGCGGGTGCGGCCGCTTCCCGAGAAGCGGTGAGTTCCCCGGGAGCTGACAGAAGGGAAGAGGGAAAGGAGGAGGACGATGACCTTTTCCCCGTGCCCAGGGCGCAGATGATGGCCGCCTCCCCGGCCCACCGGAGGTCCCGCTCAGCCTCCCCTGGCCCCCCTTGCCCCGTGCGCCTGCCCCCAGCTCCGGCACCTCCCCATAAGCGTGCTGCATAGCCTTAGGCTGCCCCCAGGCCCTGTCGTGAAGGCAGCAAGCCGTCCCTCAAGCGCACTGGATTCCCCCTTGGCGCAGGGGCCCTTAGCAGTAGCGTGGGGAGGGAGCGGTGTGTCCAGAAGCCCCTGCGGAAGGAGAGGCTTTGGCCAGGGTCGATCGACGGTAATGATGGTCACTGTTTCTTCTTTCCCTCTCCCAGAGACCGTGCTGAGGACGTGGTTGTCTGTCCTTCCCCCGGGGATGCCGTTGCCTGCGGCCGTCTCAGGCTCGCGTGGCTTCTCTCTGCCCGTCCTCGCCGTCCTCGCAGCGCAGGGCCGAAAAGGGATAGACAAAGCCCTTCCCGGCTGCGGACAGGAGCTGCCTCAGCTGAAGCTGGAGACGCCAACGAAAGGTAAAGAAGAAGAAACTGAAGGTGCTCTGGCTGCCAGCTGCCTTCCTGCCGCAGGCAAGAGAGAGCCTGTCCATGCAGGTGGGGGAGGAAGGATCCCCCTTCATAGCCCGCAGCGGGCCAGGCCACCAACGTGCACCGTAGGGTCTGTACGCGTAACCCGGAGTTGGGTACGGGCGTGTAGTGCACGAGCGAGCTAGGCTACGTGCCTAGGAAGCCTCATCTGGTAAGAGCTGTAAGACACCCACGTATTCTCTTCAGGTGGAGGACGGCCTAGAGTCTGGAGCTGCAGAAGAGGCAGGGAGGAGAGGAGGGGAAAGAAGCATCTGAACGGCTAAATTGTGCCAGCAGCGCTGAGAGCGAGAGTCGCGGTGAGTCCTGGGCCAGTGGGGCCCTGTTGCCTCTCTTGTACGTCCTGGGCCCTCCCTGTCTCTCCCCCGGCCCCCTCTCTTTCCTTACCTGCTGCAAAATTTACTTTTTTTTTTTGCGCCCCCCCCCCCGCACCTTCTTTCTCTGTCTCGCTCTGAGTGTCTCCCTGCCTCCCCGTCTTTTCAGTCCTCCCTCTCTCTGTCCTGTAGCCTGTGGCTCCTTTTTCTTTCTCCGCCTTTCTCTGCCTGGCTCTGGCTCAGTTTTTTTTTTTTTTTTTATTCCTCCTGCTCTGTCCTGTAGCCTGTCGGTGTTTTGTTGTTCTCTGGCTCTCTTGATCTGACTCCCTGTGTTACCGAAAAACACGTTAAAATCGGAAACGACTCCTCAACACCAATTTAGTATTAAAGAGCAGGCATTCTTTATTCGCGGCGCCGGACGCACGGGGGATCGCTCCTCCTGGCGTGCGTACCTCACGCACCTTTCCCGTACAATTTATAGATGAAAATTTCACATACTCATACATAGTCATTATTGTCTTGTCTAGTGATGGGTACAAACTTGCTCGTTCCCTATGTCAGTCACTGCGCAGGCTCGGTTGTCCTCCCAGTACAGTGCAGGGAACGGGGACGTACAGTGCGGGGAACGGGGACGTACCAGGATCTACTGGGTTGTACTGGGAGGGAACTGGGACGTACTGGGAGGCTCTACAATGTCCTGGGATGTCCTGGGATGTAGTGTGGAGGAACTAGGATGTACAGGCTTGTACTGGGTTGTACTGGGTGGAACTGGAAGGGATTTGGGATGTACCAGGATGTACTGGGATGTACTGGGAGGTAACTGTTATGTACTGGGAAGGAACTGGTAGGGAACTGGGATGTACTGGTATGTACTGGGAGGGAAGTGTTATGTACTGAGGGGAACTGGGACGTACTGGGATGTGCTGGGAGGGAACTGTGAAGTACTGGGATGTACTGGGAGGGAACTGGGATGTACTGGGATGGAACTGGGATGTACTGGGATGTACTGGGAGGGCACTGGAACGTAATGGGATGTACTGGGAGGGAACTGGGGTGTACTGGGAGGCACTACAATGTGCTGGGATGTCCTGGGATGTACCGTGGAGGAAGTAGGGTGTACAGGCTTGTACTGGGTTGTACCGGGTGGAACTAGCAGGGATTTGGGATGTACCAGGATCTACTGGGATGTACTGCGATGTACTGGGAGGGAAGTGTTATGTACTGAGGGGAACTGGGACGTACTGGGATGTGCTGGGAGGGAACTGTGAAGTACTGGGATGTACTTAGAGGGAACTGGGATGTACTGGGAGGGAACTGGGATGTACTGGGTGGGAAGTGTTGGGAATTGGGATTTACTGGGAGGGAACTGGGATGGACTGGGAGGGAGCTGGGATGTAGTGGGACATACTGGGAGGGAACTGGGATGTACTGGGGTGTACTGGGAGGGGACTGTTATGTACCGAGGGGGAACTGGGATGTACTGGGAGTGAACTGTGAAGTACTGGGATGTACTTAGAGGGAAGTGGGAGGGAACTTGGATGTAGTGGGAGGGAACTGGGATTTACTTGGAGGAAAGTGGCATGTACTGGGCTGTACTGGAATGGAACTGGGAGTGAACTGTGTGTGAACTGTGAGGGAACTGGGATGTACTGTGAGGGAACTGGGATGTACTGGGATGTACTGGGATGCACTGGTAGGGATCTGGGATGTACTGGGCTGCACTGGTAGGGAACTGGGATGTACTGGGAGGAAACTGGAATGTCCCAGTTGACACCCACTTCCCTCCCAGTGCCTCCCAGTATATCCCAGTTTCCTCCCAGTACATCCCAGTAAATCCCAGTTTGCTCCCAGTACATCCCAGTACATCGCAGTACATTACAGTTCCCTGCCTGTACATCCCAATACATCCCCGTTCCATGCCAGTACATCCCAGTTCCCTACCAGTTCATCCCCGTACATCCCAATTCCCTCCCGGTTCACTACCACTTCTTTCCCAGTGCCTCCCAATACATCCCAGTTCCGTCCCATTACATCCCAGTATATCCCAGTTCCCTCCCAGTACATCCCAGGTCCCTCCCAGTACTGGGAGGGAACTGGGATGTACTGGGAGGCACTACAATGTGCGGGGATGCCCTGGGATGTACTGTGGAGGAACTAGGATGTACAGGCTTGTACTGGGTTGTACCGGGTGCAACTGGCAGGGATATGGAATGTACTGGGATGTACTGGGAGGTAACTGTTATGTACTGGGAAGGAACAGGGAGGGAACTGGGACGTACTGTGAGGACACTGGGATGTACTGTTATGTACTGGGAGGGAAGTGTTATGTACTGAAGGGAACTGGGACGTACTGGGATGTACTGGGAGGGAACTGTGAAGTACTGGGATGTACTGGGAGTCAACTGGGAGGGAACTGGTATGTAGTAGGATGTACTGGGAGGGAACTGGGATGTACTGGTATGTACTGGGAGGGAACTGGGATGTACGGGGACATACTGGCAGGGAACTGGGATGTACTGGGAGGGGATTGGGATGTACTGGGAGGGAACTTGGATGTATTGGGAGGGAAGTGTTATGTACCAAGGGGGAACTGGGACGTACTGGGATGTAGTGGGAGTGAACTGTGAAGTACTGGGATGTACTGTGAGGGAACTGGGATGTACTGGGAGGGAACTTTGAAGTACTGGGATGTACTTAGAGGAAACTGGGAGGCAACTGGGATGTAGTGGGACGTACTGGAATGGAACTGGGAGTGAACTGTGTGTGAACTGGGAGGGAACTGGGATGTACTGTGAGGGTACTGGGATGTACTGGGAGGGACTGGGAGGGATCTGGGATGTACTGGGCTGCACTGGTAGGGAACTGGGATGTACTGGGAGGACACTGGAATGTCCCAGTTGACACCCACTTCCCTCCCAGTTTCCTCCCAGTAAATCCCAGTTTCCTCCCAGTAAATCCCAGTTTCCTCCCAGTAAATCCCAGTTTCCTCCCAGTACATCCCAGTAAATCCCAGTTCGCTCCCAGTACAACCCAATACATCGCCGTACATTCCAGTTCCGTTCCTGTACATCCCAATACATCCCCGTTCCATGCCAGTACATCCCAGTTCCCTACCAGTTCATCCCCGTACATCCCAATTCCCTCCCGGTTCACTACCACTTCTTTCCCAGTGCCTCCCAATACATCCCAGATCCGTCCCATTACATCCCAGTACATCCCAGTTCCCTCCCAGTACATCCCAGATACCTCCCAGTACTGGGAGGGAACTGGGATGTACTGGGAGGCACTACAACGTGCGGGGATGCCCTGGGATGTACTGTGGAGGAACTAGGATGTACAGGCTTGTACTGGGTTGTACCGGGTGGAACTAGCAGGGATTTGAAATGTCCTAGGATGTACTGGGATGTACTGGGATGTACTGGGAGGTAACTGTTGTGTACTGGGAGTGAACTGGGAGGGAACTGGGATGTACTTGGAGGGAAATGGGAGAGAACTGAGATGTACTGGAGGGAACTGGAATGGAATAAGAGGCAACTAGGACGCACTGGTCGGAAACAGGGACGGAACTGGGATGTACTGGGACGTACTGGGAGGGAACTGTTGTGTACTGGGAGTGAACTGGGAGGGAACTGGTATGTAGTAGGATGTACTGGGAGGGAACTGGGATGGACTGGGATGCACTGGTAGGGAACTGGGATGTACTGGGAGGAAACTGGAATGTCCCAGTTGACACCCACTTTCCTCCCAGTTTCCTCCCAGTATATCCCAGTTTCCTCCCAGTACATCCCAGTAAATCCCAGTTTGCTCCCAGTACATCGCAGTACATTCCAGTTCCGTTCCTGTACATCCCAATACATCCCCGTTCCATGCCAGTACATCCCAGTTCCCTACCAGTTCATCCCCGTACATCCCAATTCCCTCCCGGTTCACTACCACTTCTTTCCCAGTGCCTCCCAATACATCCCAGTTCCGTCCCATTACATCCCAGTACGTCCCAGTTCCCTCCCAGTACTGGGAGGGAACTGGGATGTACTGGGAGGCACTACAATGTGCGGGGATGCCCTGGGATGTACCGTGGAGGAACTAGGATGTACAGGCTTGTACTGGGTTGTACCGGGTGGAACTGGCAGGGATTTGGGATGTACCAGGATCTACTGGGATGTACTGGGATGTACTGGGAGGTAACTGTTGTGTACTGGGAGTGAACTGGGAGGGACCTGGGATGTACTGGAAGGCACTACAATGTGCGGGGATGCACAGGGATGTACCGTGGAGGAACTAGGATGTACAGGCTTGTACTCGGTTGTACCGGGTGGAACTGGCAGGGATTTGAAATGTCCTAGTATCTACTAGGATGTACTGGGATGTACTGGGAGGTAACTGTTGTGTACTGGGAGTGAACTGGGAGGGAACTGTGAAGTACTGGGATGTACTTAGAGGGAACTGGGATGTACTGGGAGGGAACTGGGATGTACTGGGTGCAAAGTGTTGGGAATTGGGATTTACTGGGAGGGAACTGGGATGGACTGGGAGGGAACTGGGATGTAGTGGGACATACTGGGAGGGAACTGGGATGTACTGGGGTGTACTGGGAGGGAATTGTTATGTACCGAGGGGGAACTGGGATGTACTGGGAGTGAACTGTGAAGTACTGGGATGTACTTAGAGGGAAGTGGGAGGGAACCTGAATGTAGTGGGAGGGTACTGGGATTTACTTGGAGGAAAGTGGCATGTACTGGGCTGTACTGGAATGGAACTGGGAGTGAACTGTGTGTGAACTGTGAGGGAACTGGGATGTACTGTGAGGGAACTGGGATGTACTGGGACGTACTGGGACAGACTGGGAGGGATCTCGGATGTACTGGGAGGGATCTGGGATGTACTGGGAGGCACTACAATGTGCGGGGATGCCCTGGGATGTACTGTGGAGGAACTAGGATGTACAGGCTTGTACTGGGTTGTACCGGGTGGAACTGGCAGGGATTTGGGATGTACCAGGATCTACTGGGATGTACTGGGAGGTAACTGTTATGTACTGGGAAGGAACAGGGAGGGAACTGGGATGTACTGGGAGGGAACTGGGATGTACTGTGAGGACACTGGGACGTACTGTGAGGACACTGGGATGTACTGTTATGTACTGGGAGGGAAGTGTTATGTACTGAGGGGAACTGGGACGTACTGGGATGTACTGGGAGGGAACTGTGAAGTACTGGGATGTACTGGGAGTGAACTGGGAGGGATCTGGTATGTAGTAGGATGTACTGGGTGGGAACTGGGATGTACCAGGATGTACTGGGAGGGAACTGGGAGGAAACTGGTATGTACTGGGAGGGAACTGGTATGTACTGGGAGGGAACTGGGATGTACTGGGACATACTGGCAGGGAACTGGGATGTACTGGGAGGGGATTGGGACGGACTGGGAGGGAACTGGGATGTACTGGGCTGCACTGGTAGGGAACTGGGATGTACTGGGAGGAAACTGGAATGTCCCAGTTGACACCCACTTCCCTCCCAATGCCTCCCAGTATATCCCAGTTTCCTCCCAGTATATCCCAGTTTCCTCCCAGTATATCCCAGTTTCCTCCCAGTATATCCCAGTTTCCTCCCAGTATATCCCAGTTTCCTCCCAGTACATCCCAGTAAATCCCAGCTCGCTGCCAGTACATGCCAATACATCGCTGTACATTCCAGTTCTGTTCCTGTACATCCCAATACATCCCCGTTCCATGCCAGTACATCCCAGTTTCCTGCCAGTTCATCCCCGTACATCCCAATTCCCTCCCGGTTCACTACCACTTCTTTCCCAGTGCCTCCCAATACATCCCAGTTCCGTCCCATTACATCCCAGTACATCCCAGTTCCCTCCCAGTACGTCCCAGTTCCCTCCCAGTACGTCCCAGTTCCCTCCCAGTACATCCCAGGTCCCTCCCAGTACTGGGAGGGAACTGGGATGTACTGGGAGGCACTACAATGTGCGGGGATGCCCTGGGATGTACTGTGGAGGAACTAGGATGTACAGGCTTGTACTGGGTTGTACCGGGTGGATCTGGCAGGGATTTGAAATGTCCTAGGATCTACTAGGATGTACTGGGAGGTAACTGTTATGTACTGGGAGGGAACTGGGAGGGAACTGGGACGTACTGTGAGGAACTGGGATGTACTGGTATGTACTGGGAGGGAAGTGTTATGTACTGAGGGTAACTGGGACGTACTGGGATGTACTGGGAGGGAACTGTGAAGTACTGGGATGTAGTGGGAGTGAACTGGGAGGGAACTGGTATGTAGTAGGATGTACTGGGTGGGAACTGGGATGTACCAGGATGTACTGGGATGTACTGGGAGGGAACTGGTATGTACTGGGAGGGAACTGGGATGTACTGGGATGTAGTGGGAGGGAACTGGGAGGAAACTGGGATGTACTGGGAGGGAACTGGTATGTACTGGGAGGGAACTGGGATGTACTGGGACATACTGGCAGGGAACTGGGATGTACTGGGAGGGGATTGGGACGGACTGGGAGGGAACTGGGATGTACTGGGCTGCACTGGTAGGGAACTGGGATGTACTGGGAGGAAACTGGAATGTCCCAGGTGACACCCACTTCCCTCCCAATGCCTCCCAGTATATCCCAGTTTCCTCCCAGTATATCCCAGTTTCCTCCCAGTACATCCCAGTAAATCCCAGCTCGCTGCCAGTACATGCCAATACATTGCTGTACATTCCAGTTCTGTTCCTGTACATCCCAATACATCCCCGTTCCATGCCAGTACATCCCAGTTTCCTACCAGTTCATCCCCGTACATCCCAGTTCCCTCCCGGTTCACTACCACTTCTTTCCCAGTGCCTCCCAATACATCCCAGTTCCGTCCCATTACATCCCAGTACATCCCAGGTCCCTCCCAGTACGTCCCAGGTCCCTCCCAGTACGTCCCAGGTCCCTCCCAGTACATCCCAGGTCCCTCCCAGTACTGGGAGGCACTACAATGTGCGGGGATGCCCTGGGATGTACTGTGGAGGAACTAGGATGTACAGGCTTGTACTGGGTTGTACCGGGTGGAACTGGCAGGGATTTGGGATGTACCAGGATCTACTGGGATGTACTGGGATGTACTGGGAGGTAACTGTTGTGTACTGGGAGTGAACTGGGAGAGAACTGGGATGTACTGGGAGGGAACTGGGATGTACTGTGAGGACACTGGGATGTACTGGTATGTACTGGGAGGGAAGTGTTATGTACTGAGGGGAACTGGGACGTACTGGGACGTGCTGGGAGGGAACTATGAAGTATTGGGATGTACTTAGAGGGAACTGGGATGTACTGGGAGGGAACTGGGAGTGAACTGGGAGGGAACTGTGAAGTACTGGGATGTACTTAGAGGGAACTGGGATGTACTGGGAGGGAACTGGGATGTACTGGGTGGAAAGTGTTGGGAATTGGGATTTACTGGGAGGGAACTGGGATGGACTGGGAGGGAACTGGGATGTAGTGGGACATACTGGGAGGGAACTGGGATGTACTGGGGTGTACTGGGAGGGAACTGTTATGTACCGAGGGGGAACTGGGATGTACTGGGAGTGAACTGTGAAGTACTGGGATGTACTTAGAGGGAAGTGGGAGGGAACTTGGATGTAGTGGGAGGGAACTGGGGTTTACTTGGAGGAAAGTGGCATGTACTGGGCTGTACTGGAATGGAACTGGGAGTGAACTGTGTGTGAACTGTGAGGGAACTGGGATGTACTGTGAGGGAACTGGGATGTACTGGGATGTACTGGGACGGACTGGGAGGGAACTGGGATGTACTGGTAGGGATCTGGGATGTACTGGGCTGCACTGGTAGGGAACTGGGATGTACTGGGAGGAAACTGGAATGTCCCAGTTGACACCCACTTCCCTCCCAGTGCCTCCCAGTATATCCCAGTTTCCTCCCAGTACATCCCAGTAAATCCCAGCTCGCTGCCAGTACATCCCAGTACATCGCAGTACATTCCAGTTCCGTTCCTGTACATCCCAATACATCCCCGTTCCATGCCAGTACATCCCAGTTCCCTACCAGTTCATCCCCGTACATCCCAATTCCCTCCCGGTTCACTACCACTTCTTTCCCAGTTCCGTCCCATTACATCCCAGTTCCGTCCCAGTATATCCCAGTTCCCTCCCAGTACATCCCAGGTCCCTCCCAGTACTGGGAGGGAACTGGGATGTACTGGGAGGCACTACAATGTGCGGGGATGCCCTGGGATGTACTGTGGAGGAACTAGGATGTACAGGCTTGTACTGGGTTGTACCGGGTGGAACTGGCAGGGATTTGGGATGTACCAGGATCTACTGGGATGTACTGGGATGTACTGGGAGGTAACTGTTATGTACTGGGAGTGAACTGGGAGGGAACTGGGATGTACTGGGAGGGAACTGGGACGTACCGTGAGGACACTGGGATGTACTGGTATGTACTGGGAGGGAAGTGTTATGTACTGAGGGGAACTGGGACGTACTGGGATGTACTGGGAGGGAACTGTGAAGTACTGGGATGTACTGGGAGTGAACTGGGAGGGAACTGGTATGTAGTAGGATGTACTGGGTGGGAACTGGGATGTACCAGGATGTACTGGGATGTACTGGGAGGCAACTGGTATGTACTGGGAGGGAACTGGGATGTAGTGGGAGGGAACTGGTAGGGAACTGGGATGTACTGGGAGGGAACTGGTATGTACTGGGAGGGAACTGGGATGTACTGGGACATACTGGCAGGGAACTGGGATGTACTGGGAGGGGATTGGGACGGACTGGTAGGGAACTGGGATGTACTGGGAGGAAACTGGAATGTCCCAGTTGACACCCACTTCCCTCCCAATGCCTCCCAGTATATCCCAGTTTCCTCCCAGTATATCCCAGTTTCCTCCCAGTATATCCCAGTTTCCTCCCAGTACATCCCAGTAAATCCCAGCTCGCTGCCAGTACATGCCAATACATCGCTGTACATTCCAGTTCTGTTCCTGTACATCCCAATACATCCCCGTTCCATGCCAGTACATCCCAGTTCCCTACCAGTTCATCCCCGTACATCCCAATTCCCTCCCGGTTCACTACCACTTCTTTCCCAGTTCCGTCCCATTACATCCCAGTTCCGTCCCATTACATCCCAGTACATCCCAGTTCCCTCCCAGTACATCCCAGGTCCCTCCCAGTACATCCCAGGTCCCTCCCAGTACTGGGAGGGAGCTGGGATGTACTGGGAGGCACTACAATGTGCGGGGATGCCCTGGGATGTACTGTGGAGGAACTAGGATGTACAGGCTTGTACTGGGTTGTACCGGGTGGAACTAGCAGGGATTTGGGATGTACCAGGATCTACTGGGATGTACTGGGATGTACTGCAGGTAACTGTTATGTACTGGGAGTGAACAGGGAGGGAACTGGGACGTACTGGTAGGGAACTGGGATGTACTGGGAGGGAACTGGGACGTACTGTGAGGACACTGGGATGTACTGGTACGTACTGGAGGGGAAGTGTTATGTACTGAGGGGAACTGGTGCGTACTGGGATGTACTGGGATGGAACTGTGAAGTACTGGGATGTACTGGGAGTGAACTGGGAGGGAACTGGTATGTAGTAGGATGTACTGGGTGGGAACTGTGATGTACCAGGATGTACCAGGATGTACTGGGAGGGAACTGGTATGTACTGGGAGGGAACTGGGATGTAGTGGGAGGGAACTGGGAGGGAACTGGTATGTACTGGGAGGGAACTGGGATGTACTGGGACATACTGGCAGGGAACTGGGATGTACTGGGAGGGGATTGGGATGTACTGGGAGGGAACTTGGATGTATTGGGAGGGAAGTGTTATGTACCAAGGGGGAACTGGGACGTACTGGGATGTAGTGGGAGTGAACTGTGAAGTACTGGGATGTACTGTGAGGGAACTGGGATGTACTGGGAGGGAACTTTAAAGTACTGGGATGTACTTAGAGGAAACTGGGAGGCAACTGGCATGTACTGGGATGTACTGGAATGGAACTGGGAGTGAACTGTGTGTGAACTGTGAGGGAACTGGGATGTACTGTGAGGGAACTGGGATGTACTGGGATGTACTGGGAGGGACTGGGAGGGATCTGGGATGTACTGGGCTGCACTGGTAGAGAACTGGGATGTACTGGGAGGAAACTGGAATGTCCCAGTTGACACCCACTTCCCTCCCAGTTTCCTCCCAGTAAATCCCAGTTTCCTCCCAGTATATCCCAGTTTCCTCCCAGTACATCCCAGTAAATCCCAGTTCCCTCCCGGTTCACTACCACTTCTTTCCCAGTGCCTCCCAATACATCCCAGTTCCGTCCCATTACATCCCAGTACATCCCAGTTCCCTCCCAGTACATCCCAGTTCCCTCCCAGTACTGTGAGGGAACTGGGACGTACTGTGAGGACACTGGGATGTACTGGTATGTACTGGGAGGGAAGTGTTATGTACTGAGGGGAACTGGGACGTACTGGGATGTACTGGGAGGGAACTGTGAAGTACTGGGATGTACTGGGAGTGAACTGGGAGGGAACTGGTATGTAGTAGGATGTACCGGGAGGGAACTGGGATGTACCGGGAGGGAACTGGGATGTACTGGGAGGGAACTGGTATGTACTGGGAGGGAACTGCGATGTACTGGGATGTAGTGGGAGGGAACTGGGAGGAAACTGGGATGTACTGGGAGGGAACTGGTATGTACTGGGAGGGAACTGGGATGTACTGGGACATACTGGCAGGGAACTGGGATGTACTGGGAGGGGATTGGGACGGACTCGAGGGAACTGGGATGTACTGGGCTGCACTGGTAGGGAACTGGGATGTACTGGGAGGAAACTGGAATGTCCCAGTTGACACCCACTTCCCTCCCAATGCCTCCCAGTATATCCCAGTTTCCTCCCAGTATATCCCAGTTTCCTCCCAGTACATCCCAGTAAATCCCAGCTCGCTGCCAGTACATGCCAATACATTGCTGTACATTCCAGTTCTGTTCCTGTACATCCCAATACATCCCCGTTCCATGCCAGTACATCCCAGTTTCCTACCAGTTCATCCCCGTACATCCCAGTTCCCTCCCGGTTCACTACCACTTCTTTCCCAGTGCCTCCCAATACATCCCAGTTCCGTCCCATTACATCCCAGTACATCCCAGTTCCCTCCCAGTACGTCCCAGGTCCCTCCCAGTACAACCCAGGTCCCTCCCAGTACTGGGAGGGAACTGGTATGTACTGGGAGGGAACTGGTATGTACTGGGAGGGAACTGGGATGTACTGGGACATACTGGCAGGGAACTGGGATGTACTGGGAGGGGATTGGGATGTACTGGGAGGGAACTTGGATGTATTGGGAGGGAAGTGTTATGTACCAAGGGGGAACTGGGATGTACTGGGATGTAGTGGGAGTGAACTGTGAAGTACTGGGATGTACTGTGAGGGAACTGGGATGTACTGGGAGGGAACTTTAAAGTACTGGGATGTACTTAGAGGAAACTGGGAGGCAACTGGCATGTACTGGGATGTACTGGAATGGAACTGGGAGTGAACTGTGTGTGAACTGGGAGGGAACTGGGATGTACTGTGAGGGAACTGGGATGTACTGGGATGTACTGGGAGGGACTGGGAGGGATCTGGGATGTACTGGGCTGCACTGGTAGGGAACTGGGATGTACTGGGAGGAAACTGGAATGTCCCAGTTGACACCCACTTCCCTCCCAGTTTCCTCCCAGTATATCCCAGTTTCCTCCCAGTATATCCCAGTTTCCTCCCAGTACATCCCAGTAAATCCCAGTTCGCTCCCAGTACATCCCAATACATCGCCGTACATTCCAGTTCCGTTCCTGTCCATCCCAATACATCCCCGTTCCATGCCAGTACATCCCAGTTTCCTACCAGTTCATCCCCGTACATCCCAATTCCCTCCCGGTTCACTACCACTTCTTTCCCAGTGCCTCCCAATACATCCCAGTTCCGTCCCATTACATCCCAGTACATCCCAGTTCCCTCCCAGTACATCCCAGTTCCCTCCCAGTACTGGGAGGGAACTGGGACGTACTGTGAGGACACTGGGATGTACTGGTATGTACTGGGAGGGAAGTGTTATGTACTGAGGGGAACTGGGACGTACTGGGATGTACTGGGAGGGAACTGTGAAGTACTGGGATGTACTGGGAGTGAACTGGGAGGGAACTGGTATGTAGTAGGATGTACTGGGTGGGAACTGGGATGTACCGGGAGGGAACTGGGATGTACTGGGAGGGAACTGGTATGTACTGGGAGGGAACTGGGATGTACTGGGATGTAGTGGGAGGGAACTGGGAGGAAACTGGTATGTACTGGGAGGGAACTGGTATGTACTGGGAGGGAACTGGGATGTACTGGGACATACTGGCAGGGAACTGGGATGTACTGGGAGGGGATTGGGACGGACTGGGAGGGAACTGGGATGTACTGGGCTGCACTGGTAGGGAACTGGGATGTACTGGGAGGAAACTGGAATGTCCCAGTTGACACCCACTTCCCTCCCAATGCCTCCCAGTATATCCCAGTTTCCTCCCAGTATATCCCAGTTTCCTCCCAGTATATCCCAGTTTCCTCCCAGTACATCCCAGTAAATCCCAGCTCGCTGCCAGTACATGCCAATACATTGCTGTACATTCCAGTTCTGTTCCTGTACATCCCAATACATCCCCGTTCCATGCCAGTACATCCCAGTTCCCTACCAGTTCATCCCCGTACATCCCAATTCCCTCCCGGTTCACTACCACTTCTTTCCCAGTGCCTCCCAATACATCCCAGTTCCGTCCCATTACATCCCAGTACATCCCAGTTCCCTCCCAGTACGTCCCAGTTCCCTCCCAGTACGTCCCAGTTCCCACCCAGTACATCCCAGGTCCCTCCCAGTACTGGGAGGGAACTGGGATGTACTGGGAGGCACTACAATGTGCGGGGATGCCCTGGGATGTACCGTGGAGGAACTAGGATGTACAGGCTTGTACTGGGTTGTACCGGGTGGAACTGGCAGGGATTTGAAATGTCCTAGGATCTACTAGGATGTACTGGGAGGTAACTGTTATGTACTGGGAGTGAACTGGGAGGGAACTGGGATGTACTGGGAGGGAACTGGGACGTACCGTGAGGACACTGGGATGTACTGGTATGTACTGGGAGGGAAGTGTTATGTACTGAGGGGAACTGGGACGTACTGGGATGTACTGGGAGGGAACTGTGAAGTACTGGGATGTACTGGGAGTGAACTGGGAGGGAACTGGTATGTAGTAGGATGTACTGGGTGGGAACTGGGATGTACCAGGATGTACTGGGATGTACTGGGAGGCAACTGGTATGTACTGGGAGGGAACTGGGATGTACTGGGATGTAGTGGGAGGGAACTGGGCGGAAACTGGGATGTACTGGGAGGGAACTGGTATGTACTGGGAGGGAACTGGGATGTACTGGGACATACTGGCAGGGAACTGGGATGTACTGGGAGGGGATTGGGACGGACTGGGAGGGAACTGGGATGTACTGGGCTGCACTGGTAGGGAACTGGGGTTTACTTGGAGGAAACTGGAATGTCCCAGTTGACACCCACTTCCCTCCCAATGCCTCCCAGTATATCCCAGTTTCCTCCCAGTATATCCCAGTTTCCTCCCAGTACATCCCAGTAAATCCCAGCTCGCTGCCAGTACATGCCAATACATCGCTGTACATTCCAGTTCTGTTCCTGTACATCCCAATACATCCCCGTTCCATGCCAGTACATCCCAGTTCCCTACCAGTTCATCCCCGTACATCCCAATTCCCTCCCGGTTCACTACCACTTCTTTCCCAGTTCCGTCCCATTACATCCCAGTTCCCTCCCAGTACATCCCAGGTCCCTCCCAGTACATCCCAGGTCCCTCCCAGTACTGGGAGGGAACTGGGATGTACTGGGAGGCACTACAACGTGCGGGGATGCCCTGGGATGTACTGTGGAGGAACTAGGATGTACAGGCTTGTACTGGGTTGTACCGGGTGGAACTGGCAGGGATTTGGGATGTACCAGGATCTACTGGGATGTACTGGGATGTACTGGGAGGTAACTGTTATGTACTGGGAGTGAACTGGGAGGGAACTGGGACGTACTGGTAGGGAACTGGGATGTACTGTGAGGGAACTGGGACGTAGTGTGAGGACACTGGGATGTACTGGTATGTACTGGGAGGGAAGTGTTATGTACTGAGGGGAACTGGTGCGTACTGGGATGTACTGGGATGGAACTGTGAAGTACTGGGATGTACTGGGAGTGAACTGGGAGGGAACTGGTATGTAGTAGGATGTACTGGGTGGGAACTGGGATGTACCAGGATGTACTGGGATGTACTGGGAGGGAACTGGTATGTAGTGGGAGGGAACTGGGATGTAGTGGGAGGGAACTGGGAGGGAACTGGGATGTAGTGGGAGGGAACTGGTATGTACTGGGAGGGAACTGGGATGTACTGGGACATACTGGCAGGGAACTGGGATGTACTGGGAGGGGATTGGGATGTACTGGGAGGGAACTTGGATGTATTGGGAGGGAAGTGTTATGTACCAAGGGGGAACTGGGACGTACTGGGATGTAGTGGGAGTGAACTGTGAAGTACTGGGATGTACTGTGAGGGAACTGGGATGTACTGGGAGGGAACTTTAAAGTACTGGGATGTACTTAGAGGAAACTGGGAGGCAACTGGGATGTACTGGAATGGAACTGGGAGTGAACTGGGAGGGAACTGGGATGTACTGTGAGGGAACTGGGATGTACTGGGATGTACTGGGAGGGACTGGGAGGGATCTGGGATGTACTGGGCTGCACTGGTAGGGAACTGGGATGTACTGGGAGGAAACTGGAATGTCCCAGTTGACACCCACTTCCCTCCCAGTTTCCTCCCAGTATATCCCAGTTTCCTCCCAGTATATCCCAGTTTCCTCCCAGTACATCCCAGTAAATCCCAGTTCGCTCCCAGTACATCCCAATACATCGCCGTACATTCCAGTACCGGTTCACTACCACTTCTTTCCCAGTTCCGTCCCATTACATCCCAGTTCCGTCCCATTACATCCCAGTACATCCCAGGTCCCTCCCAGTACATCCCAGGTCCCTCCCAGTACTGGGAGGGAGCTGGGATGTACTGGGAGGCACTACAATGTGCGGGGATGCCCTGGGATGTACTGTGGAGGAACTAGGATGTACAGGCTTGTACTGGGTTGTACCGGGTGGAACTGGCAGGGATTTGGGATGTACCAGGATCTACTGGGATGTACTGGGATGTACTGGGAGGTAACTGTTGTGTACTGGGAGTGAACTGGGAGAGAACTGGGATGTACTGTGAGGGAACTGGGATGTACTGTGAGGACACTGGGATGTACTGGTATGTACTGGGAGGGAAGTGTTATGTACTGAGGGGAACTGGGACGTACTGGGACGTGCTGGGAGGGAACTATGAAGTATTGGGATGTACTTAGAGGGAACTGGGATGTACTGGGAGGGAACTGGGAGTGAACTGGGAGGGAACTGTGAAGTACTGGGATGTACTTAGAGGGAACTGGGATGTACTGGGAGGGAACTGGGATGTACTGGGTGGAAAGTGTTGGGAATTGGGATTTACTGGGAGGGAACTGGGATGTACTGGGAGGGAACTGGGATGTAGTGGGACATACTGGGAGGGAACTGGGATGTACTGGGGTGTACTGGGAGGGAACTGTTATGTACCGAGGGGGAACTGGGATGTATTGGGAGTGAACTGTGAAGTACTGGGATGTACTTAGAGGGAAGTGGGAGGGAACTTGGATGTAGTGGGAGGGAACTGGGATTTACTTGGAGGAAAGTGGCATGTACTGGGATGTACTGGAATGGAACTGGGAGTGAACTGTGTGTGAACTGTGAGGGAACTGGGATGTACTGTGAGGGAACTGGGATGTACTGGGACATACTGGGAGGGAACTGGGATGTACTGGGAGGGGATTGGGACGGACTGGGAGGGAACTGGGATGTACTGGGAGGGAACTGGGAGGGAAGTGTTATGTACTGAGGGGAACTGGGACGTACTGGGATGTGCTGGGAGGGAACTGTGAAGTACTGGGATGTACTTAGAGGGAACTGGGATGTACTGGGAGGGAACTGTGAAGTACTGGGATGTACTGGGATGGAATTGGGATGGAACTGGGATGGAACGGGGAGGGAACTGGTATGTAGTAGGATGTACTGGGTGGGAACTGGGATGTACCAGGATGTACTGGGAGGGAACTGGGATGTACTGTGAGGGAACTGGGATGTACTGGGACATACTGGCAGGGAACTGGGATGTACTGGGAGGGAATCGGGATGTAATGGGAGGGAACTGGGATGTATTGGGAGGGAAGTGTTATGTACCAAGGGGGAACTGGGACGTACTGGGATGTAGTGGGAGTGAACTGTGAAGTACTGGGATGTACTGTGAGGGAACTGGGATGTACTGGGAGGGAACTTTGAAGTACTGGGATGTACTTAGAGGAAACTGGGAGGCAACTGGCATGTACTGGGATGTACTGGAATGGAACTGGGAGTGAACTGTGTGTGAACTGTGAGGGAACTGGGATGTACTGTGAGGGAACTGGGATGTACTGGGACGGACTGGGAAAGAACTGGGACGGACTGGGAGGGATCTGGGATGTACTGGGCTGCACTGGTAGGCAACTGGGATGTACTGGGAGGGAACTGGGATGTACTGGGCGTCGCTGGGAGGGAGCTGGGATGTACTGGGATCCATACTGTGTGGCATGTTGGTCATTACTGGGACGCACTGGTCTACACGCGCGGGCTGATATCTGACCCCTCTGGCCCCACCCACCTTTGCGACAGGCCCCGCCCCCTGGCGAGGGCCTGGTGGGGTGGGGCCGTGCTCGTGTGCTCCCCAGCATCCCCAGTTAGCAACAGGTCCCACCCCCTGGTGACAGCCTGGGGGTGTTGCTGGTGCTGCCTGGCCCCACCCTCCATAGCAACAGGCCCTGCCCTTGGTGATGGCTCCAGGGGCATTGCCAGCGTCCCTTTGGACACACCCCCTTAGTGACAGGCCCCACCCCCCGGCAACGGCCCGGGGGTCGGTGCCGGCTCTCTCCCCTTAGCGACAGGCCCCACCCCCCGGCAACGGCCCGGGGGGCGGTGCCGGCTCTCTCCCCTTAGCGACAGGCCCCGCCCCCCGGCAACAGCCCGAGCCTGTGTTTGCTCCGCTCGGGGGGCTCGGTTTGGGTGTTTTCTCTCCCCCCTCCCTCCCGTGCCGGGAACTCCAGGCGGCTCTCGTACGGCTCCCGGGGCCTTCACCCCCCGGGGGGCTCGGCCCGCCCCTTTCGCGGGGCGCTGTGGGAAGGGCGGGGGCGGGGCCCGGGGGTGGAAGAGCCCCGGCTCTGGCCCTGGGCTTCTCTGGCGTCGGTGCTCCCGTGTTCCCTCGGGCGGTCGCAGCTTTGGGGCTGTCTCAGCCCCCCGGGCAGGCGTGCTCTGGCGTTTAGAGAAGCGGAGGCGTTGCCTGAGGTAAGGATTCCAGAGCTTGGCACTCTTTGGCGGCATCTGTACTAGAAAGGTCCCTTGTGGCCTGCTTTGCTTTTTTTCTCCCAGGATGCTGTTTTGGGCGCTGAGGGGGCGGTGAGACGGGTTAGTGGTATGGTGTTCTGTTTGGGGTTTGGTTTTTGCTTTGCTGTTTTTTTTCCCCTCGTGAGATCATTTTATTGTGCTGCTGCAATTCCTGTCTTTACTGAACCCGGAACCTTGGGGGTTTTCACTAGTTGTGCCGTTCACTGTTTCAGGTGTTGCCTTGGCCTCTCAACAGCCGTGGCACAACCTGCAGCGATGCTGCCTCTCCAGGCCCCCGCAGGCCCCGCTTTCTTGTCCAGCCAGGCGGGAAAGCGTGGTTGTTGCAGAAACAGCTACGCCCTGCGACTCCTCCTCAGGTTGTTGGCTCGGCCCCAACAGCGTACAGGCTGCTGAGGTCACCGCCTCCGCGCGGGACGCAGGCGGCCCGGAGAGCTTTACCCCGCGCCATTTCCGTCCCCTCTGGGCAGCAGCGGAGCTGCCGCCGCTTCAGGCGGCCGCTTTCTCGAGGGCGAGGAGCTGGGATGACAACGGGCCGCTGCAGACTCTGGTCAGGGTAAGAGGCTGTTCCCTGGGGAGCCGGCGCAGGGGGAGCGGAGGTACGCACGGGCACTTGTCGGTGCCCCTGGCCGGTAAAGGGAAGGTTAAATTGTTAGAGTGCAAATAAATACATATTATTTAGGGAGGAGTCGTGACTAAATTTAATCACACCTATTACTGAACAAACCAGGCAGTCATTATTCCTAATCTGTAGTTAAAAAAAATAAAGGCAGTCCTTTTTTATGCCATAAATAGAGTTGCGAGTCATTAATAGCTCAATCTAAATACAGCCGTTACTAAATCAACTGCAGGCATTAATGACTCCTGATCAGAAACAAAATAAGGAAATTTTCGAATCTAGAATGAAAATCGACCCGGAAAGCTAAATTGGGAGCGGGTAGTACTGAAATTGTAACAGGGCTGTTAGAAAGTTCAGAGGCAGCGACAGCTCCTGCTTCCAACCCAAGCAGTAAACGAAGCTTTAGGTTCTTAAATGAAGAGAAATAAAGGTGAGCTGTTAAACAGTGGCTGGGGTCAAGCGTAGCTATTAAGAAAATTTGCAGGTACGGGTGATTCCTGAGCAGAACTAACAATTCCAGAAGATTTAGATTTAAAAACTACAGAGCTAATGGAGTGCCACAACCGCCCGGATGTAACTGCAGCCGCTTTGGGGGAATGCCCCAGCCCTCCCCAACCACCGCTATTAATTACTGCCAAGGAGAGCGAAAGTGAAAGTAGAAGCAGTGCAGGTGAAGTGTGAGCAGTACGCTTTTTCCTAAGTCATCTCTTCGTGTCAGGAGAGGAAAGAAAATGGAAAGAAGATGTTTGCAGGGGGTCTGTGCTGGGTTACCTGCGCGTCTCTTCCGTGCGTCCTTGAGGAGACATTTAGCTCCTGTTGGGCGCTCGCAGGTGGAGACAGGGCGAGCTGGAGGCAGGATCGGTGCCGGCACTGATAAAGGGATGGGCAACGAGCGGAGAGAAGAGGGGGCAAGGGCTGAAAAAGGGTCACCGGTTCTGCAGGGAAGGCAGCGGGATGTGACTCGGCAACCGCTCTGACGAGCGCAGGGTCATTCGCTGCGATGAAGTCAGGGTCTGCGGCTGGCCCGGAGAGGCAGCAGAAATCCCAAACTCTTTGCAGGGGTACCGGCCAGATTAGGGCAACACCTGAACAGTAAAACCATTTAGAGGAAGCAGAGCTGGGCTGCACCGCGTGGCCAACCTCCCTCTTCTCCATGAGTCCCAAAGGGGCAGCTCCAAGAATGTGCTGAGAATTCATCCCTTGCGCTAAAAATGAGACGTAAGTAGCACCCACCCGTGAATTTTATTTTCTCTCTCGCTCTGCGGCTCCTGCCTGCTTGTCTCTCCTCAGTGCTCACCTGCACCCGTGCTCGGATGGGGCAGCTGAGGGAAGGTGCTGCCATCTCCCCAGCCCCGGCGGACCGCCCCTCAGCTGTGTCCTCTGTCAGGGAGCGTCGTCATCTCTCCTGCCTCCCAGAGCGTGTCCTGTAGTGGCAGACGCGCGGGCTTTTCCCTGCACGCGCATACGGGAAGGGAAGCACAGTGAGAGCTGGGCTTGTCAAAGAGTAACGGGGGTGGTGGGAAGCGTAGCTAGAACCGGAGAGCTACAGCGCAAAAGCAAAGCAGACGGGACACAAAAGTAAAATGGTGCACAGGAATGCTGAGGCGAGAACTCCCGCAGCACACAGGAAATCAGTGTCGGAATCTATTTTCTTCTGACTGCCAAATTAAAAATAATGGCACGCTTTGCAACGCTAAGCTCGCTCTGATCGTCTGAACTGTTTCTTTCCAACTCCCCACCGCCCCCAGCACACCGTTCAGCCTCCTCAGCCTGAAATGCCTTGTTTTCCTTCTTTTTTTTTTTTTTTTTTTAATGACAGGGCAACTTCTGTTCCCGAGGTGGTGCCCACAGTACAGCTATCTCTTCGAAGGCAGTTTGGTTTAGGTCAGAGAATGTTTAGCCTGGACTGAATCAGCCTCTGTTTCTATTTCTGGAAATCATCGGTCCTGTGCATAAAGCCCGGAAAAAAGGAAATATGAACCAAAGGACGTGGGGCCTGCAGGGGTAGGAAAATATTTGAGAAGAGGTTCAGTGGGGAAATGATTGTTTGTCTGTGGGGCGTCCAGGCAAGCAACCCAGCTGCTAGAAAGCGGCGCTGTCCCCAGGATGGCCTCGGCGGTCCCGTCGGAGTCGGGGGAACAAGGACAAGGCAGGGTGAAGCATCTGACCTGCCGTGTGGAACGTGACTGTACAAAGCACGTGTGATGCACTGCAAGTTCATTTGTTTAAACTGTGAGTTAAAGAAGGTGTGCAGTTGCTTTGTAAACAGCCGACGCTCTAAAGCTACACCCGTCTAACTGCTAGCTGTATTAAATCTATCGTATTGCTGTTTCTGCATTAAAAAAAGTAACAAACCAACACACCTATGTAAGCACGTCTAAGTACAATGGAAAACCACTGTTTAACGCGTGGCATGTGTGGGTTGTTTTTTTGGGGTGGGAGGGTGGGGTGTATGACAAAAACCTGCGAGAGACACACGCGCATACGCACATGTCATGTTTAGCGCTCACCTAAACCCAAAAAAGAAAATCCACTCTTTATTTTGCAGCATTAGCATTAGCTTCCAGCGCACAGCCTGAGCGCGTACCTCTGCTCTCACCATCTGCTCCCTCTTCAACCGTGTGTGGCTGTCATCATCAGCTTGCACAGGCTTTCCTCGTGCAAGTTTCCGCGACAGCTTACGAGAAGGCGGGGAAACAAACCCAGCAAGACGCGTAGTGCCTTCCTCTATGGGCTCCGTCCAGCCTTTGTTAAAATGAGCAGAAAAGAAATCTGCTGCTGCCTTTACCCTGACTCGCTCTTACAGAGAGCATCTGACTTGACCCGCAGCAAAGCGATGCCCCAGGCAGCAGCACGTATTGGCGCGCACCGCGGTTTCACCCACCTGTTTTACTGCGCCGGTCCTTTCCCACGGCCGATGCCGCAGATGTGGCGCGCCCCACCCCCAAACCTCTTTACGAGGGTTCCCTGGGCTCTGCAAGTCGCCTGCTGGACGTGTTGCTGATTCAGGCACGGGCAAAGTCAGCTTCTTCGCTGGCCTCGGGCCAGGGCAGCCACGTACTCGAGGGAAACTCAGAATATCTCCAGCGAGATCTCACCGGGAGGCTGGGACCTCGTCAGTAGGGGAGAAAGCCAAGCGACTGACACTGAAAGGGAGCTCTTTGCTAGGCTGTAGATCGTAAAGTTAACAAAGAAAACAAACCTGCCTTTTTAAAAATGCCCTCTTTTGAGTCTGCCACGTTTGATACAGATTTTTAAAATTGCAGGGTATATCTCCTACAGGCCTCATGCAAAGGGAAGTGAGTACCTCTGGCTCTCAGGACAAGGGGGGTCCCTCAGGAGCCCAGGCGCTCACGCCAGCCGGCATCTGGCACAGCACAGGGCAGGAGCTTTGGCAGTAGTACGTGAGCTGAGAATGAGAGTCAGGCAGCACTGCACGCTTCTCCTGTGAGCCGCCGAGGCTCGCGCGCTGTACCTTCCACAAATAAAAGGCCAGAAGAGTCAGCATTTCTGCTAGTTCCAGCCTCATCCGTACCCTCGTTAGTGTAACTGTAAGCGAGCGTCCCGTAGCGACTGGGAGCGTGGCAGCTGGGCTTCCTGCGCTGCCTTAGGTTGTGCCCTTGGAGAGACCCTTCTCCGAGCCCCGGGCTGGGTGGGCTGCGGTGCCGTTCAACGCTGAATAGGCACGAAGGCCTATAAACAAAATGTATTTATATTGCACCCATACCCGGCAGCCAACCGCCGCTTTATTTACGTATTCTGCACCTCCTGCCGACGCTTTTAAACTTAGCCGATATTGCCGCAGTTTTCTCTGACGGGGCAGGGGACTGCCACGCAGCAGGGGGAGTTTCTGGGTGCCTCCCACGGACACAGACGTCCTCAGCTGGGTAGGGACAGGGTGAGAGCTGGAACAACTCTGCTGACATGTAAGGGCCGTCCCAGGGCAAGGCTCCTGGGTCTGGGGGCTGAAAGGCGAGCCGCGCTGGGTGGTTGGTGTGGGAGTTGTGGAGCAAGTAGGGGAAAAAAAAAACAACAAGAAAAAACCATCCAAATGTTTCACAGCAGGTAGAAAGCTTGGCAGAAAGCAAACTGAATGCTGTAAAGACAAAAGCCGAAAGCCGGCTGTGGACTGTACGAAAAGAGTCAGTGCCACGGAAAGAGGTTATTTCTTCAACTGACCATAGGAGGCTTTTTGTGAGATAACACAACACCTCTTCTTTCTGCTACAGCGCGGCACCGCAGCAGTAATGGGCCAGAGCGTGCGAGCGCCTTTGGCAGGATCGGTAACGGCCGGGGCACGGCCGACCGGCCAGCCCACCTTCCGCACAAGGAAAACACCATTCCCCTGGAACGCCACGCAGACCCAGGACGGGTAAGGCGGAGGCCGAGCCCAGGCGCCCCCATTGCCAAGGACCACCTTGGCCTTGCAGCGTCTCACGCTTCGGGGTGTTCTGCTGGCCGTGGCTAAGCTCAGGCCCCCTGCTCGTGGCTGCCCCCGGTCGCCCGGCGCCGGTCGGGCCCCAGCCCCCAGCGCGGTGCGGCGCAGGGCAGTGACCCAGCAGGGCGGCCCCACGGGCCCCAGCCCCCCACCCCCCGCCGTGCCTGCGGCCAGGGCCCCGCGGCCGCCGGCCCCTTCCTCCTCTGCCCGCTCCCGTCGCGGACGGCTCGGTAAGTGTCACGAGGGGCAGCCCCGTTGAGCAGCTCTCGGAGGGCGCGCGGCTCTGCCCGGCCGTGACCGGGGCCCGCAGGGGTTTCCCGCTCGCTCGCTCGCCCCGAAAGGAGCTGGCCCCGAGCCGGCGCGTCCCCCCCCGCCCGGCCCACGGCGCCCTCGCGAGCTGAGCGCGGCCCGGCCAGCAGGGGGCGCTGGCGCTCACCGGCTGGGCGCGGGGGCGGTCCGGCGCGGGGGAGGGGCCGGTGGGGGCCGGTCCTTCCGGCCGCCCTCTAAGGGCCGCCCCGCGGGGCTCGGGCTTCCGGTGGCGCAGCGCGGCGGAGCGGAGGTGGGAGCGGTGCGTGGGGCGGCTGCGCCGCGAGGTGTCTCTTTGCGGTGCCGGGGCCCCTCTGCGGCCCGGCGTGGGAAGCCCGTGGCCGGCGGAGACTGCTCGGAGCTGGGCGGGGAGCACCGCGGCAGTCCGACCGCAGGCAGCCATCCCCTGCGGTGGCCGCCAGCTCCTCAGGACTCCTGGAGGCCTGGCAGCGCCCGACCCTCGCCTGCGGCAGCCGCCTGGGAGAGCAGCGCGGCCGTGGCCAGGGGCCGGAGAGCGCTGGTGGGTGAGTTCGGGCAGCGGTGGAGGCTCCGTGCCGGGCCCGACCCCGGGCCGGGGTGGGGGGGGGGCGGCTCCGTGCCGGGCCCGACCCCGGGCCGGGGTGGAGTGGGGGCGGCTCCGTGCCGGGCCCGACCCCGGGCCCGGGCCGGGGTGGGGGGGGGCGGCTCCGTGCCGGGCCCGACCCCGGGCCCGGGCCGGGGTGGGGGGGGGGCGGCTCCGTGCCGGGCCCGACCCCGGGCCCGGGCCGGGGTGGGGGGGGGGCGGCTCCGTGCCGGGCCCGACCCCGGGCCCGGGCCGGGGTGGGGGGGGGCGGCTCCGGGCCGGGCCCGACCCCGGGCCGCTCCGGGCCGGGGTGGGGGGGGGGCGGCTCCGGGCCGGGCCCGACCCCGGGCCGCTCCGGGCCGGGGTGGGGGGGGGGCGGCTCCGGGCCGGGCCCGGGCCCGGGCCGCTCCGGGCCGGGGTGGGGGGGGGGGCGGCTCCGGGCCGGGCCCGGGCCCGGGCCGCTCCGGGCCGGGTTGGGGGGGGGGGCGGCTCCGGGCCGGGCCCGGGCCCGGGCCGCTCCGGGCCGGGGTGGGGGGGGGGGGCGGCTCCGGGCCGGGCCCGGGCCCGGGCCGCTCCGGGCCGGGGTGGGGGGGGGGCGGCTCCGGGCCGGGCCCGGGCCCGGGCCGCTCCGGGCCGGGGTGGGGGGGGGGGCGGCTCCGGGCCGGGCCCGGGCCCGGGCCGCTCCGGGCCGGGGTGGGGGGGGGGGCGGCTCCGGGCCGGGCCCGGCCCCGGGCCGGGGTGGGGGGGGCGGCGGCTCCGTGCCGGGCCCGGGCCGCTCCGGGCCGGGGTGGGGGGGGCGGCGGCTCCCTGCCGGGCCCGGGCCCGGGCCGGGGTGGGGGGGGGCGGCGGCTCCCTGCCGGGCCCGGGCCCGGGCCGGGGTGGGGGGGGGCGGCGGCTCCCTGCCGGGCCCGGGCCGGGGTGGGGGTGGGGCGGTTCCCTGCCGGGCCCGGGCCCGACCCCGCGGTGGGGGGGGGGCGGCTCCGTGCCGGGCCCGGGCCCCGCAGAGAAGCCCTGGTCGGGCATCGTTCGCTTTTGCACAATGTAGGGCTTTCCCCGTCGATTTTCTGTGTACTGTGTTTTGGGCCACCTGAAACCCTTTGGCCGGGTAGGTTTGGTGCGGGGAGATGGCAGGTCTGGAGCCTGAAAGATCTCGGGTGGGGGGCGGGGGAGGTATTTTTGCCTTAAAACTCTGAGCCCACCTCGTGTGTCATGTCGTGTTATCACGTCGTGAGTCTGGTGACTGTGGCAAATGGCTCAGTTGGGCGTTTTCTGATAAATAACTTCTGAACGTGTGCGTGTGTAGGCACGGGGAGATTTGTGCAGGGTGACAGAGCCCTTTGTGCTTCTGTGCTAATGTCTACCTGTTCTAGACCTCCAGTGTTGGAAAGCCTTTGTTTAGTGCCTAGTTGTGCCTGCGTAACAAATGTTTTAGCTGCTGATGTGTTATACCTCTGCTGTGAACTTTTTCCTGGGTGGCTTGATTGTTTCTGGTTGTCCGTGTAAATCTAGGCAGATATTTTCTGCCCGGTGGTGAAGTCTATCGCTTTGGATAACAAAGGGCAGGAGAGCAATAAAGAAAAAGGTGATTCGTCTGCTGCAGCTCCTTGGAAACGATTCGTTCCTTATTTTCTGCCGTTGGGGAGGTGTTGTGCTTTCCAGATAATGCAGCCTCTCCTGTGCCTGTCCACGCCGTGCATTTTTGTCCTGCCCTTGCTTGAAAAGGCTCTCCTTGCCTTCTTCCTCTGTGCTGCAGTTGGCTTAATCTCTCGCTGCTGCTGCTGGAAGAGGGATAAAGGGAGTGTTGTTGATCGGGTTGTTAAAAGCTTTTTCGCGGGCTGTAACGCGCGGGAAGGGGTGGGCGGGGGGGGGGCGACTCAGTACGGGGGAGGGGGAGGATCAGGCTGCGGGGAAAATGGGAAACCAACATCACCCTTCCCCTCCTACGGCGCAGCCCGGCTGCACGGCTCCCCGGGGATGCCCCTGCCCCGCGGGTGTACCGTGTGTGCGCCCCCCGCGTGGGGCGGGGGGGGACGACACCCCCCCACACAGTCGGCGGCACTGGGGCAACCCCTGCCCCAGGGCTCCGCGCTCGTACCCGGCTCTCCCCGCTCCGGCACGGCACGGGGCTGGACGCACCGAGGAGACCCCGGGGCGGCTTCTCGCGGCTGGGCGAGAACAGGGCCTGGCCCCGAGCAGCCGAGCGGGCACCGCCGGTAGCTCGGAGGAGCGGGGCCGGCTCGGCTCGAGGCGTCAGAGCGAAAAGGGACGAGAACCGTCCCGGAGCGTTGGGGGGGCGGCGGATGGTCCGGTGGCCGGGTTCGGCTCCGTGCCGGGCCGTGGGGCAGCCGGAGCCGCGCCGGGGGGCAGGTGAGGAGCCGCGTGGCCGGGCGCGCTGTGGGTCGGCGGGTTTCGGCTGTGGGGTCTCCCGGTCCGCGGAGTCCCCGGGGGGGGGTTGCGGGCAGCAGTGGCCCCGGGCCGAGCGCTTTCGTGGGTCGGTGGTTGTGTTTTGGGGCCGAGCCCGTGCCCGGCCGTGGGGAAGTAGGGGCAGCCCCACCCGGCTCTCGGCTGCTCCTCGTCGGGGTCGGGCGGCGGCGGCGACCCCGGCGGGGGCTCCTGTGGTGCCGGGCGGGTCCCCCCTTGCCCGCGAGGCAGGCAAGGACCCCGGCTGCTGCCGCCGCGGTTTGCTGGAGGCGGGCCGGGCCCGGCCCCCTGTGGGGTTGGGGTGCGGGCCCGGCGCTGCCGGGGAAACGCGGCCTGCGAGAGCAGGAAGAAAGCGCTGCCGGGCTGGCGCTGGGCTGCCCCGCCGGGGTGCGGGGCCGGGCCCGCGCAGTTCAGTTCCCAAGGCCTCCCCGACAGTGCGCGCGTGGGCCGTGGGGGTGCAGGGCTGTGGGGTGGCTGCGCTCTCCGCGGCCCTGAGCGTTGCCCGTGGGGACTGCGGAGGGGGCCGGGACGCAGCCAGGCTCAGCTGGTTTGGTCCCTGAACGGGGAGAGCACAGCTCTTCTGTTCCTGGGCCTTGAGAGCAGGCTCCTGTGGCTGATGCCGGGGCCCTGAAACAGATCGAGTCGTGCGTTTTGAGGGCCTGAGCGAGGGGACTAAGTCGTGTGGTTTTGGGCTGAGGAGCAGAGGTCAAGTGCTGCATTTTTGGGACTTGAGAACAGGCTCAGCAGCTGGGCTTTTTGGCTCAGAACCGGTCCCAAAGTGAGCTGGTTTGGGGGCCAAAAGCAGCAGCCGGTTTGGCTGCTTGTGCAGGCTGGGGGGTGGGGGCATTGGGGGCTGCAGGGGAAAGCAGGGGTTGGGCAGGGTACGAGGACCCTCCCCGGAGGTGGGGGTCCGGTCACATCGGACCCCGAAGTTCGGGAGGCCGGCATGCACCAGAGCGAACTCGCCACCTGAGGCGGGTCTCTGGAGGAAGGGTGCTTTTTGGATCCAGCGCAGCGCACCCTCTTTGGGTCCAGCTCTTCTTTCTGCGCTGCTTAGAATAGTTATTAACCAATTAATTAATCATACAAACTAAGTCACAACAGCTCTGTCGGCTCCATCATGGTTCGGAGCTCTGAATCGGTTTCACTTGGTGTCTAACATGTTTTTTCCCCGAGGAGAGGCTAAGTTTCAAAGTTAATTAGTTTTCTCATAAGTGTGTCAGTCAATAAAATTGAGTTACGATTGTTAAAACCACAAAGGTGACAGGAGTCTCACGGATCTGGTCTATTTCTGAAAATGTATTCATCCCATGCAAATGTCATCGGGATACAGATCATCTGCACTTCATGCTCTGACAAGACAAGATGCTGAGACAGGGATGAGCTCCAAAAGGACTGCTGAAAAGAAAAAAAACGCATTCCACAGTCATGGGGTTTTTTTGTTTGCGTTTGGGGGGGCGGGGTGGCTTTAACAAAAGAGTGCAGTGTTGGCCGGCAGCAGCCTGCAGAGCACTTTTGCTGCCTGATCTCTCCTTTTCTTCTCTTCCACTCCTCTTTCAGGGCTGTAATTGTCATTTGGATAGTTTTAGAAGAGCAGTTAAGTTGCTCGCCTGTGTCAATGTGCTGGTAATACCAGGAAGGTGAATGCTTGAACCGGTCGGGCGGGTAGGAATGAATAACTTGGCTGCAGGTAGAACTTCTGAGGGAAGACCAGCAAAACCAGGAAGCAAATAGCAAGTTCCCAAAAAATGTGCGGGTGTCAAACACAAAAGTTTTATTGCCGAATGTTTTTGGGAATATGTTCCCAATGGCTATTTTTAGTAAACATAAATTTTCAGGAGATTCAGGGTTCTGCGTGGCAAAACATGTCCCTCTGTTTTTGTGTCCTGCCGCACAAACGGCCGGCGGCAGGGCTCTTGTTCCCTGCTCTCGCTATTGCCACAGCAGGGCTGCGATATTTAGACCTAAGAGATGGGTTTAGGAATGGAAGGAGAGAGAACGCCTGTGTTCTGTAAGGGCTATGAATGCTGACCCTTTGTCTCCGTCTGCCGCTTTTCCTGTGCGGGTGATGAAGCTGTTTTACTTTTCTCTGTTGTTCCAGGTCTAAATAGCTGCGAAGCTGTCGCCGCTGTGGGTGCGCAATTTGTGTTGCTGTGTTTCTGTGGAGTTCTAGCTACGGCTCGCTTCTAGTGTGGCCAAGCGTCAAGGTAGGGCTTTCAGCTTAAAGCTTCAGAAGCGCTGCGCGCCGAGATGGGTGTAGGTGAAACTGCTGTTGCGCCTGCAGCTGTGCTCGCAGGGATGCTGGGTGGCTCTGCATCAAACCGGCGAGGTGCGCGTGGACCTCCGTCGGGCTGCGCCCTGGGTGCGCGAGCGTGCCGTGTTTTTGCTGTTCCGGCTTGCATGTGCGAGGGCTTAACGTTTGATTTAATGCATTTCCTTTAACGGCAGGCTGTAGTTGGGCTCTAGACGGTATTCCTACGTGGGCACAAGAGCTGTGGAATGGTTAAGCTGTTGCTGTGCCTCCAGGTGACTTGTTCAGTAACGCTGTTTTTCCAGGTGCAGATGGATGAGTCGTGCAGGGCAACGGAGGAGGGCCCAGGGGAGCGCTGTAAGAAGGTGAGTCTGTGTAGTACTGGAGGGAAGATGTGACTGATGGCTATAGGGCTCCATTATGGGTTTTACTCTTTTTTTTTTTTTTTGTGATCCGAGGGTGCTAAGCGATGAGCCAAGCGTGATCTGGGCCCTGGAGGTGAGTCAGGCAAGGTGACCGGTGCTTGGTGGGCTGGAGTAGGTGTTCTTTTTCAGGTTATTCAGGGTTTTTTCTCCTTCTCTTCACTTTCCCATCCCAATTTGGGGCCGATTCCCTCAAACGGGGACTTCCCCCTGTGGGGCTGCTTATGCAGCCTGGGAGCTGCTGCCTGGGCACAAAAATACCTCAAACCCCTTACTCTGGGTCTGCAATGGGGGGTGAAAAAACAGAAAGAATTCTGGTGGAAAGAAAACAACTTGGGGCTTCTGGGAAAGCCAACTCCAGCTGGATTTGTGCAGGTGGAAAGGAAAAAAAGGGTGGTGGTGGGGAAGGAACAACCACCTAAAAGCACCCACCAACCATTCTCATGCACAAAACCGAAAGTGAAAATGACCATTTTTTGTAGGGTAAAAGCACAAAAAGTCCCCACAGAACTCAGTAGTTTGGAAAAGCAACCCCAATTATTACATTATGTAAAGAAGGCGGGGAAAAAAAGAAAACCAAAACAAAACCCTATCACAACCCTGATGCCACATGCCTACCAGCAGTTCCTGGGGCTTATTCTGCGGGGGTGGGGAACCCAACCTTGTTCCCCAGGTTTGCTGTGCTGCTTCTCCTCCCTCGGGCATGCGGGGGGCAGTGGCATGGACAGTAGCAAGCACCAGACGTTTTTAAGCGGTCGAGAGGAAAGGACAAATGCTCGAGACGCTTTGCTGTTTGGTGCAGAGGCAATGAATGGTGCTGCTGGGGCTGCGAGGGGGAAAGGTGCAGAGGAATAGAAGCTCTGTGGATGCAGCCAAGTTACGGTTTCTGGATGGTATTAATCGAGAAGAGTAATTCAGATAATGCTGCTGCCCAGCGACCAGAATTGGGTACTGAGCCCGGGAGCCGCGCACGCGCGGTGGCGTCCCTGTGATCCCCATTGCTCTCTCCGCAGGTAACAGCCCTGCGATGCTGCGGTGCCTGCGAGGTGATGCCGCCGTGCTCGTTGCTGCTTCCTGGTAAGGAAAGGCCTCCTCCGCTCCTGCTGCAGCGTGGTGGTGTGTCGGACACGATTCCCTGTGTCGGGTGAGGCCTAGGGCTGCCGGCGAGGTGAGCGAGCGCCTTTGGTGGGTGCAGGGGTGTCTCCTTGCGTGCCTGCACTACTGGGGCTGGTGGGATGGGAAGCTTCAAACGACCCGCCGAGGCAGGCTTCTGGTATGCTAAAGGCGAGTGGGTGAGGGCAGCCCTAGGAGTTACTCGGGAGCTGATAGAAGGGAAGAGGGAAAGGAGGAGGAGGATGATGACCTTTTCCCCCTGCCCAGGGTGCAGAAGATGGCCGACTCTCCAGCTCACCAGAGCTCCCCCTCAGCCTCCCCTGGCCCCCCTTGCCCAGTGCGCCTGCTCCCAGCTCCAGCACGAGCGAGCTAGGCTACGTGCCGAGGAAGCCTCATCTCGTAAGAGCTGTAAGACACCCATGTGTTCTCTTCAGGTGGAGGACGGCCTAGAGTCTGGAGCTGCAGAAGAGGCAGGGAGGAGAGAAGGGGAAAGAAGCATCTGAACGGCTAAATTGTGCCAGCAGCGCTGAGAGCGAGAGTCGCGGTGAGTCCTGGGCCAGTGGGGCCCCGTTGCCTCTCTTGTGCGTCCTGGGCCCTCCCTGTCTCTCCCCCGGCCCCCTCTCTTTCCTTACCTGCTGCAAAATTTTATTTTTTCTTTTGGGCCCCCCCCGCACCTTCTTTCTCCATCTCGCTCTGAGTGGCTCCCTGCCTCCCCGTCTTTTTCAGTCCTCCCTTTCTCTGTCCTGTAGCCTGTGGCTCCTTTTTCTATCTCCGCCTCTCTCTGCCTGGCTCTGGCTCCGTTTTTTTATTCCTCCTGCTCTGTCCTGTAGCCTGTCGGTATTTTGTCTTTCTCTGGCCCTCTTGGTCTGACTCCCTGTGTTACCGAAAAACGCGGTAAAATCGGAAACGACTCCTCAACGCCAATTTAGTATTAAAGAGCAGGCATTCTTTATTCACGGCGCCGGATGCACGGGGGATCGCTCCTCCTGGCGTGCGTACCTCACGTACCTTTCCCGTACAATTTGTAGATCAAAATTTTAGGTATTCATATATATTCATTATTGCCCTGTCTGCTGATCGGTACAAACTTGCTCGTTCCGTATGTAAATCGCTGCGCAGGCTCGGTTGTCCTCTTCCGTTGTTCTCTTCTGAGTAGGTGGTATTACTTGGGTCGGTGGTGGTCTGTGAGTCGGTGGTCGTGATCTCCCCTGCCGGAATTACCTTTTTACCTTCTTGGCTAGTTTTCTCAGTCCGCTCCACGAAACTGCGTTTTGTCATCCTTTTCTGACAGAAGCACGTTGTCTGTTGTTCTGTTGACATTAACGATCGCCTAGGGACTAAAATGCAGATCGACGGATACGCCGATTCGTACGCTCCATGTTCCCGTAATGGAACACCGTCTCTGGTTGGTTGATTTCATCGCTTTGGTTACACCTGTTCCTGTTGTTCAGTTTCTTCTTTTTTGGCTTTGTTTGATTCTCTCTGTGATTCTGTTTTTCTCTGCCTCGCTTTTCCCAGCTCCCCGTCCCTCACTTTGAATGCCCGTTATCCTTCAGCAGCTCACTCTCCCTTGGTTGCCATCCCCGTTTCTGAATTCCTCCTGCTTTGCCACGTAGCCCGTGGCTTTTTTCTTAATCTCTCTGTCTGCCTCAATGCTCCCGCCGCGCTTTTTAATTCGTCTGCTCTGTACCCTGCTACTGTTCTTGCCTTTCTGAGTTCTTCTCTGTCCAGCTCCCTTTCCCTGTTCATGAATTCGTGTTCTTCCTGCACCCGCCGCTGTTCCCTGTGATCTCCGTCTCTCTCTGTCCAGCTCCCTGTCCCTAGGTTTTAATTCCTGCCTCTGCCCGCTGTAGCCCGTCTAGATTTTTCTCTCGGCCTCTCTCTCTGTCCGGCTCCCTCTCTCTGTGTTCTAATTCCACGTTCTCTGTCACGTAGACCCGTGCTATTTGTTTGTCCTCATCTCTCTCTGTCCAGCTCCTTGCTGCTATGTTTTATTTCTTCCCTCTCTCTCTGTCTTTGTAGCCCATTGCTGTTGTTGTGTTTTTGGTTTTTGTTTTTTTTTTCCCACTTGTTTCTTCGTTTGTCTCTGTCTGCCTCCCAGTGCCTGATCTTTAATTCCTCCTTCCCTGTTGGGCCGCTGTTCCTTTTTTCCATTCTACGTTGTGTTCTCTTTGGTCTCGTGTTCTTATTCATCGGTTCCCTCCTCGCCGCCCTGTGGCTTGTCCCCATTTTAGTGTTGCCTCTCTCTCCCTCTCTCTGGCTTCTTGCCCCTGTTTTTAAAATTCCTCCCTCTCTTCTCTCTTCCCTGTTGGCCGTGTGATCGTCAGCCTTTCTCCACCTCTTTCTGCCCAGCTCTCTGTGTCTATCCATTAATTCTTCCCTCTCTGCCCTGTAGCCTGTAGCTTTTGTCCTTTCTCCATCTTGCTGTCTCTGGCTTCCCCGTGACCCTCTTTTAGAATTGTTTCTCTCTTCTTTCTGTACGCATTGCGATTCCTTTTGCTCCCCATCTCCCTTTGTTTTGGGTGTTGTTTTGTTGTTGTTTTTCTGGCTCCCTGTCCCTAATTCTTAATTCTCTGCCTTCTCGTGCTCTGTACCACGTAGCCCCGTGGTTTGTTTTGTGGTGTTCCCTCCCCGGCCCCTTCCCTCCGTCGTTGGCTGTCTCGGCTCCCTGTCCCCGTGGCTTCATTCTTCCCTTTCTGCCCTGTTCTTGTCGCTTATCTTGTCTTTCTCCATCGCGCTCGGTCCAGCTTCCTGCCCCTATTCTTCTTTCCTCCCTCGCTGTCGTGCTGCCTGCCCCAGGTTCTTTGTGCGTCTCCAGCCTGCTCCTCTTCCTTCTTTGTTGGTCTGTGTCCTGCTCTTCCCTCTTTCTGCTGCCTCTCTTCCCCTCTCTCTGCTGCTTTTATCTCCACCTCCGTCAGGCTCCCTGTCCTTCTCTGGCCGTCCTGTTCCCTGCCTCGTGCCTTCTCACTACACGCACACACGTCCCCCCCGCCCCGTCCAGCCGGATGCCGCTCTTCTCTTCTCTCTTCCTACTGTCCCGTGCCCTGCTCCTCACCTTTGGTGGCCTCCCCCTCTGCCCAGCAGCCCGTCGCCCCAGGAGCCAGGCGACGGACGGTCCGTTCCCTGCCAAACCGGGACAAGCGCGTGCCGTGGCTTAGCCCCAGCTGGCTATTCTGCACCAGGGAGCTGCTTGCTCACTCCACCCTCAGTGGGCTGGGGGAGAGAGCTGGAAGGGTAAGAGTGAGAAAAATCATGGGTTGAGATCAAGGCTGTTTAATAGGTAAAGCAAAAGCTGTGCGTGGAAGCAAAGCAAGGAATTAATTCGCTCCTCCTTTTCGGCGGGCAGGTGTTGAGCCACCTCTGGGAAAGCAGGGCTCTGTCATGTGTAACGGTTACTTAGGGAGAGAAATGCTGTAGCCCCTGCCCTCCCTCCCCCCCCCCCCCCAAGGACTCCCCCTTCTTCCCCCAGCTGCGTGTGCTGAGCATGATGTCAAATGGTATGGAATATCCCTTTGGTCAGTTAGCTGGGAAAGCTTTCCCAGCTGTGTCCTCTCCCAGCCTACCTGCTGGTGGGGCACTGAGAGAACCAGAAGAGGCCCTGACTGTGGAAGCAGTGCTCAGCAAGAACCAAAACATCTCTACATTATTAACGGTGTTTTGAGCATAAATCCAAAACGTATCCCTTCCTAGCTACTGTGGAGAAAATGAGCACTATCGCAGCCAACACCAGCTCCGTGCGGCTGCGGCAACGGCGGCCGAGGTGGCCTTGGGGCAGGGGGGGAGCGTTGGGGACCCTGACCCACGAATGGCTCCTGGGACTTGTTACGTGCGCGCCTGCACAAACACCTGCCCTCTCCTTTGCCCTCAGGGCTGCGTTTGCGCTGCCTTTGCGTGGGGCAAGGGGCTGTGATGGAGCCCAGGGGAGGAGGTGGTGCACTGTGGGGGTGAGGGGAGGGGGCCCCCCGTTGCTGCTGCGCCTCAGCTGATGGCGGGGTCTGGATGGAGGAGCCCCAGGTGCGGGCGGTGGGGCTGACGGTGCCGGCTCCTCCCTGGAAAAGGGGTGGTGCCCGGCTCCGGGGGGCCAGTGTGAGCCGAGGGCGGAGCGGAGCTGTGGCCGAGTGTCAGCGGGCTGCGACTGTAGCGAGGGAGGAGGTGAGCGGGGGCTGGGTGGTGGAGCGCTGCGTCCCGGGTCAAGCCCCGAGGAGGGCTGCGGCGGGGCAGCGCCGGGTCGGAGCGGGCGGTGGGGAGAGCGAGGCTGTGCTGAGGGCTCGGTGGGGCTTCCGGGTGCATCGGCGGCCGGGACGGTGGCCCGCAGGGTCCGAGAGCGGGGAGGGCGGGCTGGCGGCGTGCCGGGAGCTGTGGTGGTGCGCCTGGAGGCTGGCCGTGCGGCCGTGTTGTGGCGCAGAGCATGCCGGGAGGTGTAGTCCTTGCGGCGCGCGGCTGCCGGGCGGCCGTGTTGTGGCGCAGAGCATGCCGGGAGGTGTAGTCCTTGCGGCGCGCGGCTGCCGGGCGGCCGTGTTGTGGCGCAGAGCATGCCGGGAGGTGTAGTCCTGGCGCAGTGGCTGCCGGCCCTGTCACGTGGTTCGCCGGGGCGTGGCAGGAGGCGCGGTCTTCCGGCGCTCGGGTGCCGGGCGGCCGTGCCGCGTACGGTAGGCGCGGTGTATTTTTGGGGTTGGATTCGTGTTGATTTCTGGGGGCTTCCAGGTGCGGCCGCTCCCCGAGAAGCGGTGAGTTCCCCGGGAGCTGACAGAAGGGAAGAGGGAAAGGAGGAGGACCTTTTCCCCCTGCCCAGGGCGCAGATGATGGCTGCCTCCCCGGCTCGCCGGAGCTCCCGCTCAGCCTCCCGCTCAGCCTCCCCTTGCCCCGTGCGCCTGCCCCCAGCCCCGGCACCTCCCCTGAAGCGTGCCACGTAGCCCTTGGCCGCCCCCAGGCCCTGTCGTGAAGGCAGCGAGCCGGCCCTCAAGCGCACTGGATTCCCCCTCGGCGCAGGGGCCCTTAGCAGTAGCGCGGGGAAGGGGCGGTGTGTCCGGAAGCCCCTGCGCAAGGAGAGGCTTTGGTCAGGGTCGATGGACGGTAATGACGGTCGCTGTTTCTTCTTTCCCTCTCCCAGAGACCGTGCTGAGGACGTGGTTGTCTGTCCTTCCCCCGGGGACGCCGTCGACTGCGGCCGTCTCAGGCTTGCGTGGCTTCTCTCTGCCCGGCTTTGCCATCCTCGCGGCGCCGGGGCGAAAAGGGACACACAGAGCCCTTCCCGGCTGTGGACAGGAGCTGCCTCGGCTGAAGCTGGAGACGCCAACGAAAGGTAAAGCAGAAGAAACTGAAGGCGCTCTGGCTGCCAGCTGCCTTCCTGCTGCAGGCAAGAGAGAGCCTGTCCCTGCAGGTGAGGGAGGAAGGATCCCCCTTCATAGTCCGCAGCGGGCCAGGCCACCAACGTGCACCGCAGGGTCCGTACGCGTAACCCGGAGTTGGGTACGGGCGTGTAGGGCACGAGCGAGCTAGGCTACGTGCCGAGGAAGCCTCATCTCGTAAGAGCGGTGAGACACCCACGTATCCTCTTTAGGTGGAGGTCGGCCTAGAGTCTGGAGCTGCAGAAGAGGCAGGGAGGAGAGGAGGGGAAAGAAGCATCTGAACGGCTAAATTGTGCCAGCAGCGCTGAGAGCGAGAGTCGCGGTGAGTCCTGGGCCAGTGGGGCCCCGTTGCCTCTCTTGTGCGTCCTGGGCCCTCCCTGTCTCTCCCCCGGCCCCCTCTCTTTCCTTACCTGCTGCAAAATTTTATTTTTTCTTTTGGGCCCCCCCCGCACCTTCTTTCTCCATCTCGCTCTGAGTGGCTCCCTGCCTCCCCGTCTTTTTCAGTCCTCCCTCTCTCTGTCCTGTAGCCTGTGGCTCCTTTTTCTATCTCCGCCTCTCTCTGCCTGGCTCTGGCTCCGTTTTTTTATTCCTCCTGCTCTGTCCTGTAGCCTGTCGGTATTTTGTCTTTCTCTGGCCCTCTTGGTCTGACTCCCTGTGTTACCGAAAAACGCGGTAAAATCGGAAACGACTCCTCAACGCCAATTTAGTATTAAAGAGCAGGCATTTTTTATTCACGGCGCCGGATGCACGGGGGATCGCTCCTCCTGGCGTGCGTACCTCACACACCTTTCCCGTACAATTTGTAGATCAAAATTTTAGGTATTCATACATATTCATTATTGCCCTGTCTACTGATCGGTACAAACTTGCTCGTTCCGTATGTAAATCGCTGCGCAGGCTCGGTTGTCCTCTTCCGTTGTTCTCTTCTGAGTAGGTGGTATTACTTGGGTCGGTGGTGGTCTGTGAGTCGGTGGTCGCGATCTCCCCCTGCGTAAAGGAATTACCTTTTTACCTTCTTGGCTAGTTTTCTCAGTCCGCTCCACGAAACCGCGTTTTGTCATCCTTTTCTGACAGAAGCACATTGTCTGTTCTGTTCGCATTAACGATCGCCTAGGGACTAAAATGCAGATCGACGGATGCGCTGATTCGTACGCTCCATGTTCCCGTAATGGAACACTGTCTCTGGTTGGTTGATTTCATCGCTTTGGTTACATTTCCCCCGTATGGAAGTTCTGAAATAATAATTTTCTCAATACTTCCATCCTAGATCAATAATATTCCACTATGTCAGTTTGGTGTTTGGTTCATCTTCTCAAAGTTTTCACTTGATTGTGGTCTCCAGGGTGTATGCAGGTCCCATTTTCTACGCAAAATTTTATTAATTTGTTGAACTACCTCTGCAAAAAAATGTGGTGCTCTATCAGAGGACATTCCCATTGGCACTCTAAATCTTGGTATTATTTCTTTCAGCAACGTTTTAACTACTACTCTAGCTTTGTTGGTGCAGCACGAGAAAGCTTCTGGCCATCTAGAAAATTTGTCAATCAGCACTAACAAATACTGCTCTATCTATTTTGTCTGGGTAACTCAGAGAACTTAATTTGCTAATAATTTCCGGGAGAATTTTTTGTTTTGTTACTCCTAAAGGTGGTTTCCTTTGGTTCAGGGGATTATTTCTAGGACAGATTGGACACTTAGCTACTATGGGTTTAACTATTCTTGTCATGCCTACACACGCTACAGATGTTTTTAAACTCAAAACCGTAGCATCTACACCCCAATGTGTTTGCTCATGCTTTTCTTTTCAAGTTCTGTCATAACTTGTGGGGTTGTTATTATTATTACTTGTTTTTCTGGTGTTATCTACCACCTCTCTGTGTTTTGTGATGTTTCCAATTGTTCTGCTAATTGCTCATCCAATTTATTATATCTCGGTTTCAACTTTGGAATTCTGATCTGTTTTACTGGTACTAGTGCAAGGATACCTTGCTCTGCAGTCCTCTTTGCAGCTTTATCTGTCAATCGTTTGCTTATGTTTACAGCCGTCTGGCCGAATTGATGAGCTTTGCAACGCTTTACCGCCACTTCTTTTGGTTTCTGCACATCTTCCGGAAGTTGGAGATTGTCGTCTTTATGCTGTATTGATGATTCTTGGGCTGATGGCAGTCCTTTCTCCTTCCCAATAGCTCCATGATCGTGGATCACACCAAATGCACGTTTGGAATCAGTCTAGATATTTATCCTTTGTCCTTCTGCCATTCGCAGAGCTCGCTTCAATGCTACCAATGCTGCTTTCTGTGCTGAGGTGTTTGCAGGCAGCACCCCTGACTCCGTTCCCTCGGCGGCGATAACGACAGCATATCCGGCCATTCGCTTCTCTTCTCGCCCAGAGCTTCTTCCATCTGTAAACAACTCCAGATCAGGATTTTCCCAGAGGTTTGTGTCTCAGGTCTGGTCTGCTGGAATAGACTTGTTCAATAGTTAGCAAGCGATCGTGTTCTAAATTGTCCGTAAGGTTTTCTGTTGTTAAAAACGTAGCAGGATTCAGTATAGCAGTAGTCTTCGATTCCACATCGTCTTGTTCTAACAGAACAACTTGATATTTCAACATTCTGCTAAGGGATAGCCAACGACCCCCCTTTTGTCCTAAAACAGTCACCGCTATGTGCGGGACACATACTGTCATCTTCTGTCCCATTGTTAACTTTGGGGCTTCCTGGATCGGCAGCGCTGTTGTTGCTACTGCCCGTAAACACCTAGGCCGTCTTTTACTCACGTGGTCGAGTTGTTTGGAGAAGTAGCCCACAGGTCTCTTCCAGGTTCCCAGTCGCTGTGTCAGCACTCCAAGGGCTAAATGTTGTCTTTCGTGGACAAACAACTCAAAAGGTTTAGCGAAATCAGGTAGGCCTAATGCAGGGGCCATCATCGAGGCTCTTTTCAGTTCTTTGAATGCCGCTTGGCATTCGGGCGTCCGGGTTAAATATTTATCCTTTGATTCTTTCAATGCCTCATATAATGGTTTTACATAGAGTCTGTAGTTCAGAATCCAGAGCTGACGCCATTTCACTATTTTCAGAAAAGCTCTCAATTCCTTCGGGCCGCTAGGTTTGGGAATTTGACAAATAGTTTCTTTCTTTTCACTTTCTAATTGTCTTTGAGATATTTCAAATCCTAAATAAATGGCTGCTGCTTCTCCTATTTGGGTTTTGTTTCTGGAAACTCTGCATCTTCCTTGGCCCAGAAAATTTAAAAATTTCAAAACATTATTCTTTACTTTCTGCCACTATCAGAATGTCACCTGCATTCTGTAACAATATGCCTCTCCCTGGGTTCTGTTTTTTCTATACATTTCTACATTTCTAATTTTTTTCTTGCCAGCTGAGTCCCAAATATCGTAGGACTAATTTTAAATCCTTGTGTAAGTACGGTCCATGTTAGCTGTGTCTTTCATTCTGTGGTGGGGCTTTCCCATTCCAAAGCAAATAGGCTTTGACTTTTTATGCCTGGAGGTATGCAAAAGAAGGCATCCTTCAAATCTAGCACAGTAAACCATTTATGCTCCTCCTTTAAAAGAGGTCAGTAAAGTGTATGGATTAGCTACTACCGGATGTATGTCTTGGGCCACCTGATATATAGCCCTTAAATGGTGAACTAGCTAATACTCTTTGCCTCTAGATTTCTTTACTGGCGACACAGGAGTACTATATTCTGATTCACATTCCACTAAAAGCTCATATTCTGAAAAATTTTATAATTAACTTCTCTAATCCTTCTTGAGCCTCTCGCTTAATAGGGTATTGTTTTTGTCTTACCGGCTTGGCTCCAGGCTTTAAGGTTACTTTTACCGGCTCTGCCCACTTAGATCGCTCCGGAGCTCCGCTCGCTCAAACCAAAGGATAATTACTACGTTTTCCACTTCTTCGGGAACCTGTTCCTCCCTGGAGGAATCCTGTAACATAAACGCTCTCGCCTCTGTGGCTTTTGATTCTGGTATTAGTAATTTAATCTCTCCATCTTTAAAAGTTACTTGAGCATCTAATTTACTTAATAGATCTCATCATAACAGAGGCAGTGGACATTCAGGCATATACAGAAATTGGTGAGTTGCCCATTGCTTCTCCAATTTAAACTTTAATGGCTCTGAGAGGGGCTAATTTTTCTTTGCCCTGTCGCACTAACAACACCTACGGATTTATGATTAAATTTCTCTTTACGTGTATTCAATACCAAAGAAGTGGCTCCCGTATCTACCAAAAATTCTATTTCTTCATTCCGTAGCTTCAGTGTAACCAGGTGTTCAGCTAGGGTTGATTCCCCTGGTCTCCTTCATGCCAAGCTACTTCAAGCATTTTACCCAGATCTCTGGATTTGGGTTCTTCTAGCTTCTGAAGGTTTCTTCTCCCCCCCCCACTATCTGGGGCTGATTGTCTTATGAATATAGAGACCAACTGAATTGCTTTTTCTGGTTTTTCTGCGTTCAAATGAGTATATTTTCTGGCAGTCACCTTCAGTCTTTCCATAAAGGCTGAAGGGGACTCCTTTAATTCTTGTCTCGCTTCATAAATTTTGACCCATTTATTGCTTTTGGCATTGCATGTCTTACTCCAAATAAAATCTCTCTCTGACATCTAGTCAACATTCCCCTGGGTCCTGGCTGATTAGGGTCCCACTCGGGATTTGTAGATGGAAAATTCTTATTAATTGTTCTCTGTAAATTCCTGTTAGCATGTGCTCCCTGCACCTGCCTTCTGGCTGTATTCAATACTATTTTCTTGTCAGTTCCATCAAGTGAAGTATCCAGTATCACAAGTAGAGCAACACTCTTTCAAGTTCTCACCACATTTTCCTCTCTCCAAAAACATTGCCGTAGAATCCTGTGGACGTATCTCACGCTGTTTCTGCCACGCTGGATGATTCCACAGTGTAAAGAACAAATCAACATATGCCACTTCTTCCCATTTGCCTTCCCTTTTTACAAAACAACATTAATTGCAAGATGGTACGATATTGCAATGTCTCATGTTCTGGCCATTTGTGCCCCCCTTCCAATTGATACGTTGGCCACCAATGATTGCAATATTCAATTAATGGTTTCCGAGTTAGTAGGTCATCGCCCCCGATGTCTTTCCAGTGCTTCAAAATACATCCCAAAGGTGTTCTCTGTGGGATAGGTTTCTTACTCAGAAATGCTCCCATCTCCCAGTCAACTAGTAGTTGTGATTGTGCGCTATCGCAAATAGTAGTCAGAGGGACTCCAACCCCCGTTAGAGGTCTCACTGGAAATCCGCCACTGGGATCTGTAGCGCCCTGCTAGATATCCCTGGAGACTTCAACCCCCTGTTGAAGACCCCCCTACCCTCGGGTCCCGCTCCACAGGCTTTCGCCTAGCAGAGACTTACCAACCGAGGTACCTCTTGGCCCCAACCCTGCGTGGCTTTTGCCGCGCCTTACGGGCAGGCCCGTGGGACTCAAACCCGCTATCCTATCCTATGTGGGAAGCTAACCCCACGTATTATTCTACCTAAGTTTCTTCTTAAAAGAATGCCTTGTTTACTTCAGTCCAAGGGATCTTGCTCAGAATTCTCTGGCCTGGGGATCGGAAGCTCTCCCCGAGAATTCCTCGGGGCCGGCTGCAGGTCCCACGGTCCCGCGGATCTGTCGAGATTCAAAAGCAGGGTCCCATCTGGGGTGCCAAAACTGTTACCGAAAAACGCGGTAAAATCAGAAATATCTATTCAACACAAATCTAGTATTAAAGAGCAGGCATTCTTTATTCACAGCGCCAGACGCACGGGGGATCGCTCCTCCTGGCGTGCGTACCTCACGCACCTTTCCCGTACAATTTGTAGATCAAAATTTTAGGTATTCATACATAGTCATTATTGCCCTGTCTACTGATCGGTACAAACTTGCTCGTTCCGTATGTAAATAGCTGCGCAGGCTCGGTGGTGGTCCGTGAGTCGGTGGTCGCGATCTCCCCCTGCCAGAATTGCCTTTTGCCTTCTTGGCTCTTAATCTTGGCGGTCTTGGCTAGTTTGCTCAGTCCGCTCCACGAAAGCGCGTTTTGTCATCCTTTTCTGACAGAAGCACGTTGTCTGTTGTTCTGTTGACGTTAACGATCGCCTAGGGACTAAAATGCAGATCGACAGACACACCGATTCGTACGCTCCACGTTCCCGTAATGGAACACCGTCTCTGGTTGGTTGATTTCATCGCTTTGGTTACACCTGTTCCTGTTGTTCAGTTTCTTCTTTTTTGGCTTTGTTTGATTCTCTCTGTGATTCTGTTTTTCTCTGCCTCGCTTTTCCCAGCTCCCCGTCCCTCACTTTGAATGCCCGTTATCCTTCAGCAGCTCACTCTCCCTTGGTTGCCATCCCCGTTTCTGAATTCCTCCTGCTTTGCCACGTAGCCCGTGGCTTTTTTCTTAATCTCTCTGTCTGCCTCAACGCTCCCGCCGCGCTTTTTAATTCGTCTGCTCTGTACCCTGCTACTGTTCTTGCCTTTCTGAGTTCTTCTCTGTCCAGCTCCCTTTCCCTGTTCATGAATTCGTGTTCTTCCTGCACCCGCCGCTGTTCCCTGTGATCTCCGTCTCTCTCTGTCCAGCTCCCTGTCCCTAGGTTTTAATTCCTGCCTCTGCCCGCTGTAGCCTGTCTAGATGTTTCTCTCGGCCTCTCTCTCTGTCCGGCTCCCTCTCTCTGTGTTCTAATTCCACGTTCTCTGTCACGTAGACCCGTGCTATTTGTTTGTCCTCATCTCTCTCTGTCCAGCTCCTTGCTGCTATGTTTTCTTTCTTCCCTCTCTCTGTCTTTGTAGCCCGTTGCTGTTGTTGTGTTTTTGGTTTTTGTTTTTTTTTTCCCACTTGTTTCTTCGTTTGTCTCTGTCTGCCTCCCAGTGCCTGATCTTTAATTCCTCCTTCCCTGTTGGGCCGCTGTTCCTTTTTTCCATTCTACGTTGTGTTCTCTTTGGTCTCGTGTTCTTATTCATCGGTTCCCTCCTCGCCGCCCTGTGGCTTGTCCCCATTTTAGTGTTGCCTCTCTCTCCCTCTCTCTGGCTTCTTGCCCCTGTTTTTAAAATTCCTCCCTCTCTTCTCTCTTCCCTGTTGGCCGTGTGATCGTCAGCCTTTCTCCACCTCTTTCTGCCCAGCTCTCTGTGTCTATCCATTAATTCTTCCCTCTCTGCCCTGTAGCCTGTAGCTTTTGTCCTTTCTCCATCTTGCTGTCTCTGGCTTCCCCGTGACCCTCTTTTAGAATTGTTTCTCTCTTCTTTCTGTACGCATTGCGATTCCTTTTGCTCCCCATCTCCCTTTGTTTTGGGTGTTGTTTTGTTGTTGTTTTTCTGGCTCCCTGTCCCTAATTCTTAATTCTCTGCCTTCTCGTGCTCTGTACCACGTAGCCCCGTGGTTTGTTTTGTGGTGTTCCCTCCCCGGCCCCTTCCCTCCGTCGTTGGCTGTCTCGGCTCCCTGTCCCCGTGGCTTCATTCTTCCCTTTCTGCCCTGTTCTTGTCGCTTATCTTGTCTTTCTCCATCGCGCTCGGTCCAGCTTCCTGCCCCTGTTCTTCTTTCCTCCCTCGCTGTCGTGCTGCCTGCCCCAGGTTCTTTGTGCGTCTCCAGCCTGCTCCTCTTCCTTCTTTGTTGGTCTGTGTCCTGCTCTTCCCTCTTTCTGCTGCCTCTCTTCCCCTCTCTCTGCTGCTTTTATCTCCACCTCCGTCAGGCTCCCTGTCCTTCTCTGGCCGTCCTGTTCCCTGCCTCGTGCCTTCTCACTACACGCACACACGTCCCCCCCGCCCCGTCCAGCCGGATGCCGCTCTTCTCTTCTCTCTTCCTACTGTCCCGTGCCCTGCTCCTCACCTTTGGTGGCCTCCCCCTCTGCCCAGCAGCCCGTCGCCCCAGGAGCCAGGCGACGGACGGTCCGTTCCCTGCCAAACCGGGACAAGCGCGTGCCGTGGCTTAGCCCCAGCTGGCTATTCTGCACCAGGGAGCTGCTTGCTCACTCCACCCTCAGTGGGCTGGGGGAGAGAGCTGGAAGGGTAAGAGTGAGAAAAATCATGGGTTGAGATCAAGGCTGTTTAATAGGTAAAGCAAAAGCTGTGCGTGGAAGCAAAGCAAGGAATTAATTCGCTCCTCCTTTTCGGCGGGCAGGTGTTGAGCCACCTCTGGGAAAGCAGGGCTCTGTCATGTGTAACGGTTACTTAGGGAGAGAAATGCCGTAGCCCCCGCCCTCCCTTTCCCCCGCCCCCCAAGGACTCCCCCTTCTTCCCCCAGCTGCGTGTGCTGAGCATGATGTCAAATGGTATGGAATATCCCTTTGGTCAGTTAGCTGGGAAAGCTTTCCCAGCTGTGTCCTCTCCCAGCCTACCTGCTGGTGGGGCACTGAGAGAACCAGAAGAGGCCCTGACTGTGGAAGCAGTGCTCAGCAAGAACCAAAACATCTCTACATTATTAACGGTGTTTTGAGCATAAATCCAAAACGTATCCCTTCCTAGCTACTGTGGAGAAAATGAGCACTATCGCAGCCAACACCAGCTCCGTGCGGCTGCGGCAACGGCGGCCGAGGTGGCCTTGGGGCAGGGGGGGAGCGTTGGGGACCCTGACCCACGAATGGCTCCTGGGACTTGTTACGTGCGCGCCTGCACAAACACCTGCCCTCTCGTTTGCCCTCAGGGCTGTGTTTGCGCTGCCTTTGCGTGGGGCAAGGGGCTGTGATGGAGCCCAGGGGAGGAGGTGGTGCACTGTGGGGGTGAGGGGAGGGGGCCCCCCGTTGCTGCTGCGCCTCAGCTGATGGTGGGGTCTGGATGGAGGAGCCCCAGGTGCGGGCGGTGGGGCTGACGGTGCCGGCTCCTCCCTGGAAAAGGGGTGGTGCCCGGCTCCGGGGGGCCAGTGTGAGCCGAGGGCGGAGCGGAGCTGTGGCCGAGCGTCAGCGGGCTGCGACTGTAGCGAGGGAGGAGGTGAGCGGGGGCTGGGTGGTGGAGCGCTGCGTCCCGGGTCAAGCCCCGAGGAGGGCTGCGGCGGGGCAGCGCCGGGTCGGAGCGGGCGGTGGGGAGAGCGAGGCTGTGCTGAGGGCTCGGTGGGGCTTCCGGGTGCATCGGCGGCCGGGACGGTGGCCCGCAGGGTCCGAGAGCGGGGAGGGCGGGCTGGCGGCGTGCCGGGAGCTGTGGTGGTGCGCCTGGAGGCTGGCCGTGCGGCCGTGTTGTGGCGCAGAGCGTGCCGGGAGGTGTAGTCCTTGCGGCGCGCGGCTGCCGGGCGGCCGTGTTGTGGCGCAGAGCATGCCGGGAGGTGTAGTCCTGGCGCAGTGGCTGCCGGCCCTGTCACGTGGTTCGCCGGGGCGTGGCAGGAGGCGCGGTCTTCCGGCGCTCGGGTGCCGGGCGGCTGTGCCGCGTACGGTAGGCGCGGTGTATTTTTGGGGTTGGATTCGTGTTGATTTCTGGGGGCTTCCAGGTGCGGCCGCTCCCCGAGAAGCGGTGAGTTCCCCGGGAGCTGACAGAAGGGAAGAGGGAAAGGAGGAGGACCTTTTCCCCCTGCCCAGGGCGCAGATGATGGCTGCCTCCCCGGCTCGCCGGAGCTCCCGCTCAGCCTCCCCTGGCCCCCCCTTGCCCCGTGCGCCTGCCCCCAGCCCCGGCACCTCCCCTGAAGCGTGCCACGTAGCCCTTGGCCGCCCCCAGGCCCTGTCGTGAAGGCAGCGAGCCGGCCCTCAAGCGCACTGGATTCCCCCTCGGCGCAGGGGCCCTTAGCAGTAGCGCGGGGAAGGGGCGGTGTGTCCGGAAGCCCCTGCGCAAGGAGAGGCTTTGGTCAGGGTCGATGGACGGTAATGACGGTCGCTGTTTCTTCTTTCCCTCTCCCAGAGACCGTGCTGAGGACGTGGTTGTCTGTCCTTCCCCCGGGGACGCCGTCGACTGCGGCCGTCTCAGGCTTGCGTGGCTTCTCTCTGCCCGGCTTTGCCATCCTCGCGGCGCCGGGGCGAAAAGGGACACACAGAGCCCTTCCCGGCTGTGGACAGGAGCTGCCTCGGCTGAAGCTGGAGACGCCAACGAAAGGTAAAGCAGAAGAAACTGAAGGCGCTCTGGCTGCCAGCTGCCTTCCTGCTGCAGGCAAGAGAGAGCCTGTCCCTGCAGGTGAGGGAGGAAGGATCCCCCTTCATAGTCCGCAGCGGGCCAGGCCACCAACGTGCACCGCAGGGTCCGTACGCGTAACCCGGAGTTGGGTACGGGCGTGTAGGGCACGAGCGAGCTAGGCTACGTGCCGAGGAAGCCTCATCTCGTAAGAGCGGTGAGACACCCACGTATCCTCTTTAGGTGGAGGTCGGCCTAGAGTCTGGAGCTGCAGAAGAGGCAGGGAGGAGAGGAGGGGAAAGAAGCATCTGAACGGCTAAATTGTGCCAGCAGCGCTGAGAGCGAGAGTCGCGGTGAGTCCTGGGCCAGTGGGGCCCCGTTGCCTCTCTTGTGCGTCCTGGGCCCTCCCTGTCTCTCCCCCGGCCCCCTCTCTTTCCTTACCTGCTGCAAAATTTTATTTTTTCTTTTGGGCCCCCCCCGCACCTTCTTTCTCCATCTCGCTCTGAGTGGCTCCCTGCCTCCCCGTCTTTTTCAGTCCTCCCTCTCTCTGTCCTGTAGCCTGTGGCTCCTTTTTCTATCTCCGCCTCTCTCTGCCTGGCTCTGGCTCCGTTTTTTTATTCCTCCTGCTCTGTCCTGTAGCCTGTCGGTATTTTGTCTTTCTCTGGCCCTCTTGGTCTGACTCCCTGTGTTACCGAAAAACGCGGTAAAATCGGAAACGACTCCTCAACGCCAATTTAGTATTAAAGAGCAGGCATTTTTTATTCACGGCGCCGGATGCACGGGGGATCGCTCCTCCTGGCGTGCGTACCTCACACACCTTTCCCGTACAATTTGTAGATCAAAATTTTAGGTATTCATACATATTCATTATTGCCCTGTCTGCTGATCGGTACAAACTTGCTCGTTCCGTATGTAAATCGCTGCGCAGGCTCGGTTGTCCTCTTCCGTTGTTCTCTTCTGAGTAGGTGGTATTACTTGGGTCGGTGGTGGTCTGTGAGTCGGTGGTCGCGATCTCCCCCTGCGTAAAGGAATTACCTTTTTACCTTCTTGGCTAGTTTTCTCAGTCCGCTCCATGAAACCGCGTTTTGTCATCCTTTTCTGACAGAAGCACATTGTCTGTTCTGTTGACATTAACGATCGCCTAGGGACTAAAATGCAGATCGACGGATGCGCTGATTCGTACGCTCCATGTTCCCGTAATGGAACACTGTCTCTGGTTGGTTGATTTCATCGCTTTGGTTACATTTCCCCCGTATGGAAGTTCTGAAATAATAATTTTCTCAATACTTCCATCCTAGATCAATAATATTCCACTATGTCAGTTTGGTGTTTGGTTCATCTTCTCAAAGTTTTCACTTGATTGTGGTCTCCAGGGTGTATGCAGGTCCCATTTTCTACGCAAAATTTTATTAATTTGTTGAACTACCTCTGCAAAAAAATGTGGTGCTCTATCAGAGGACATTCCCATTGGCACTCTAAATCTTGGTATTATTTCTTTCAGCAACGTTTTAACTACTACTCTAGCTTTGTTGGTGCAGCACGAGAAAGCTTCTGGCCATCTAGAAAATTTGTCAATCAGCACTAACAAATACTGCTCTATCTATTTTGTCTGGGTAACTCAGAGAACTTAATTTGCTAATAATTTCCGGGAGAATTTTTTGTTTTGTTACTCCTAAAGGTGGTTTCCTTTGGTTCAGGGGATTATTTCTAGGACAGATTGGACACTTAGCTACTATGGGTTTAACTATTCTTGTCATGCCTACACACGCTACAGATGTTTTTAAACTCAAAACCGTAGCATCTACACCCCAATGTGTTTGCTCATGCTTTTCTTTTCAAGTTCTGTCATAACTTGTGGGGTTGTTATTATTATTACTTGTTTTTCTGGTGTTATCTACCACCTCTCTGTGTTTTGTGATGTTTCCAATTGTTCTGCTAATTGCTCATCCAATTTATTATATCTCGGTTTCAACTTTGGAATTCTGATCTGTTTTACTGGTACTAGTGCAAGGATACCTTGCTCTGCAGTCCTCTTTGCAGCTTTATCTGTCAATCGTTTGCTTATGTTTACAGCCGTCTGGCCGAATTGATGAGCTTTGCAACGCTTTACCGCCACTTCTTTTGGTTTCTGCACATCTTCCGGAAGTTGGAGATTGTCGTCTTTATGCTGTATTGATGATTCTTGGGCTGATGGCAGTCCTTTCTCCTTCCCAATAGCTCCATGATCGTGGATCACACCAAATGCACGTTTGGAATCAGTCTAGATATTTATCCTTTGTCCTTCTGCCATTCGCAGAGCTCGCTTCAATGCTACCAATGCTGCTTTCTGTGCTGAGGTGTTTGCAGGCAGCACCCCTGACTCCGTTCCCTCGGCGGCGATAACGACAGCATATCCGGCCATTCGCTTCTCTTCTCGCCCAGAGCTTCTTCCATCTGTAAACAACTCCAGATCAGGATTTTCCCAGAGGTTTGTGTCTCAGGTCTGGTCTGCTGGAATAGACTTGTTCAATAGTTAGCAAGCGATCGTGTTCGAAATTGTCCGTAAGGTTTTCTGTTGTTAAAAACGTAGCAGGATTCAGTATAGCAGTAGTCTTCGATTCCACATCGTCTTGTTCTAACAGAACAACTTGATATTTCAACATTCTGCTAAGGGATAGCCAACGACCCCCCTTTTGTCCTAAAACAGTCACCGCTATGTGCGGGACACATACTGTCATCTTCTGTCCCATTGTTAACTTTGGGGCTTCCTGGATCGGCAGCGCTGTTGTTGCTACTGCCCGTAAACACCTAGGCCGTCTTTTACTCACGTGGTCGAGTTGTTTGGAGAAGTAGCCCACAGGTCTCTTCCAGGTTCCCAGTCGCTGTGTCAGCACTCCAAGGGCTAAATGTTGTCTTTCGTGGACAAACAACTCAAAAGGTTTAGCGAAATCAGGTAGGCCTAATGCAGGGGCCATCATCGAGGCTCTTTTCAGTTCTTTGAATGCCGCTTGGCATTCGGGCGTCCGGGTTAAATATTTATCCTTTGATTCTTTCAATGCCTCATATAATGGTTTTACATAGAGTCTGTAGTTCAGAATCCAGAGCTGACGCCATTTCACTATTTTCAGAAAAGCTCTCAATTCCTTCGGGCCGCTAGGTTTGGGAATTTGACAAATAGTTTCTTTCTTTTCACTTTCTAATTGTCTTTGAGATATTTCAAATCCTAAATAAATGGCTGCTGCTTCTCCTATTTGGGTTTTGTTTCTGGAAACTCTGCATCTTCCTTGGCCCAGAAAATTTAAAAATTTCAAAACATTATTCTTTACTTTCTGCCACTATCAGAATGTCACCTGCATTCTGTAACAATATGCCTCTCCCTGGGTTCTGTTTTTTCTATACATTTCTACATTTCTAATTTTTTTCTTGCCAGCTGAGTCCCAAATATCGTAGGACTAATTTTAAATCCTTGTGTAAGTACGGTCCATGTTAGCTGTGTCTTTCATTCTGTGGTGGGGCTTTCCCATTCCAAAGCAAATAGGCTTTGACTTTTTATGCCTGGAGGTATGCAAAAGAAGGCATCCTTCAAATCTAGCACAGTAAACCATTTATGCTCCTCCTTTAAAAGAGGTCAGTAAAGTGTATGGATTAGCTACTACCGGATGTATGTCTTGGGCCACCTGATATATAGCCCTTAAATGGTGAACTAGCTAATACTCTTTGCCTCTAGATTTCTTTACTGGCGACACAGGAGTACTATATTCTGATTCACATTCCACTAAAAGCTCATATTCTGAAAAATTTTATAATTAACTTCTCTAATCCTTCTTGAGCCTCTCGCTTAATAGGGTATTGTTTTTGTCTTACCGGCTTGGCTCCAGGCTTTAAGGTTACTTTTACCGGCTCTGCCCACTTAGATCGCTCCGGAGCTCCGCTCGCTCAAACCAAAGGATAATTACTACGTTTTCCACTTCTTCGGGAACCTGTTCCTCCCTGGAGGAATCCTGTAACATAAACGCTCTCGCCTCTGTGGCTTTTGATTCTGGTATTAGTAATTTAATCTCTCCATCTTTAAAAGTTACTTGAGCATCTAATTTACTTAATAGATCTCATCATAACAGAGGCAGTGGACATTCAGGCATATACAGAAATTGGTGAGTTGCCCATTGCTTCTCCAATTTAAACTTTAATGGCTCTGAGAGGGGCTAATTTTTCTTTGCCCTGTCGCACTAACAACACCTACGGATTTATGATTAAATTTCTCTTTACGTGTATTCAATACCAAAGAAGTGGCTCCCGTATCTACCAAAAATTCTATTTCTTCATTCCGTAGCTTCAGTGTAACCAGGTGTTCAGCTAGGGTTGATTCCCCTGGTCTCCTTCATGCCAAGCTACTTCAAGCATTTTACCCAGATCTCTGGATTTGGGTTCTTCTAGCTTCTGAAGGTTTCTTCTCCCCCCCCCACTATCTGGGGCTGATTGTCTTATGAATATAGAGACCAACTGAATTGCTTTTTCTGGTTTTTCTGCGTTCAAATGAGTATATTTTCTGGCAGTCACCTTCAGTCTTTCCATAAAGGCTGAAGGGGACTCCTTTAATTCTTGTCTCGCTTCATAAATTTTGACCCATTTATTGCTTTTGGCATTGCATGTCTTACTCCAAATAAAATCTCTCTCTGACATCTAGTCAACATTCCCCTGGGTCCTGGCTGATTAGGGTCCCACTCGGGATTTGTAGATGGAAAATTCTTATTAATTGTTCTCTGTAAATTCCTGTTAGCATGTGCTCCCTGCACCTGCCTTCTGGCTGTATTCAATACTATTTTCTTGTCAGTTCCATCAAGTGAAGTATCCAGTATCACAAGTAGAGCAACACTTCAAGTTCTCACCACATTTTCCTCTCTCCAAAAACATTGCCGTAGAATCCTGTGGACGTATCTCACGCTGTTTCTGCCACGCTGGATGATTCCACAGTGTAAAGAACAAATCAACATATGCCACTTCTTCCCATTTGCCTTCCCTTTTTACAAAACAACATTAATTGCAAGATGGTACGATATTGCAATGTCTCATGTTCTGGCCATTTGTGCCCCCCTTCCAATTGATACGTTGGCCACCAATGATTGCAATATTCAATTAATGGTTTCCGAGTTAGTAGGTCACCGCCCCCGATGTCTTTCCAGTGCTTCAAAATACATCCCAAAGGTGTTCTCTGTGGGATAGGTTTCCTACTCAGTAATGCTCCCGTCTCCCAGTCGACTAGTAGTTGTGATTGTGCGCTATCGCAAATAGTAGTCAGAGGGACTCCAACCCCCGTTAGAGGTCTCACTGGAAATCCGCCACTGGGATCTGTAGCGCCCTGCTAGATATCCCTGGAGACTTCAACCCCCTGTTGAAGACTCCCCTACCCTCGGGTCCCGCTCCACAGGCTTTCGCCTAGCAGAGACTTACCAACCGAGGTACCTCTTGGCCCCAACCCTGCGTGGCTTTTGCCGCGCCTTACGGGCAGGCCCGTGGGACTCAAACCCACTATCCTATCCTATGTGGGAAGCTAACCCCACGTATTATTCTACCTAAGTTTCTTCTTAAAAGAATGCCTTGTTTACTTCAGTCCAAGGGATCTTGCTCAGAATTCTCTGGCCTGGGGATCGGAAGCTCTCCCCGAGAATTCCTTGGGGCTGGCTGCAGGTCCCACGGTCCCGCGGATCCGTCGAGATTCAAAAGCAGGGTCCCATCTGGGGTGCCAAAACTGTTACCGAAAAACGCGGTAAAATCAGAAATATCTATTCAACACAAATCTAGTATTAAAGAGCAGGCATTCTTTATTCACAGTGCCAGACGCACGGGGGATCGCTCCTCCTGGCGTGCGTACCTCACGCACCTTTCCCGTACAATTTGTAGATCAAAATTTTAGGTATTCATACATAGTCATTATTGCCCTGTCTACTGATCGGTACAAACTTGCTCGTTCCGTATGTAAATCGCTGCGCAGGCTCGGTGGTGGTCCGTGAGTCGGTGGTCGCGATCTCCCCCTGCCAGAATTGCCTTTTGCCTTCTTGGCTCTTAATCTTGGCGGTCTTGGCTAGTTTGCTCAGTCCGCTCCACGAAAGCGCGTTTTGTCATCCTTTTCTGACAGAAGCACGTTGTCTGTTGTTCTGTTGACGTTAACGATCGCCTAGGGACTAAAATGCAGATCGACAGACACACCGATTCGTACGCTCCACGTTCCCGTAATGGAACACCGTCTCTGGTTGGTTGATTTCATCGCTTTGGTTACACCTGTTCCTGTTGTTCAGTTTCTTCTTTTTTGGCTTTGTTTGATTCTCTCTGTGATTCTGTTTTTCTCTGCCTCGCTTTTCCCAGCTCCCCGTCCCTCACTTTGAATGCCCGTTATCCTTCAGCAGCTCACTCTCCCTTGGTTGCCATCCCCGTTTCTGAATTCCTCCTGCTTTGCCACGTAGCCCGTGACTTTTTTCTTAATCTCTCTGTCTGCCTCAATGCTCCCGCCGCGCTTTTTAATTCGTCTGCTCTGTACCCTGCTACTGTTCTTGCCTTTCTGAGTTCTTCTCTGTCCAGCTCCCTTTCCCTGTTCATGAATTCGTGTTCTTCCTGCACCCGCCGCTGTTCCCTGTGATCTCCGTCTCTCTCTGTCCAGCTCCCTGTCCCTAGGTTTTAATTCCTGCCTCTGCCCGCTGTAGCCCGTCTAGATTTTTCTCTCGGCCTCTCTCTCTGTCCGGCTCCCTCTCTCTGTGTTCTAATTCCACGTTCTCTGTCACGTAGACCCGTGCTATTTGTTTGTCCTCATCTCTCTCTGTCCAGCTCCTTGCTGCTATGTTTTCTTTCTTCCCTCTCTCTGTCTTTGTAGCCCGTTGCTGTTGTTGTGTTTTTGGTTTTTTTTTTTTTTCCCCACTTGTTTCTTCGTTTGTCTCTGTCTGCCTCCCAGTGCCTGATCTTTAATTCCTCCTTCCCTGTTGGGCCGCTGTTCCTTTTTTCCATTCTACGTTGTGTTCTCTTTGGTCTCCTGTTCTTATTCATCGGTTCCCTCCTCGCCGCCCTGTGGCTTGTCCCCATTTTAGTGTTGCCCTCTCTCTCCCTCTCTCTGGCTTCTTGCCCCTGTTTTTAAAATTCCTCCCTCTCTTCTCTCTTCCCTGTTGGCCGTGTGATCGTCAGCCTTTCTCCACCTCTTTCTGCCCAGCTCTCTGTGTCTATCCATTAATTCTTCCCTCTCTGCCCTGTAGCCTGTAGCTTTTGTCCTTTCTCCATCTTGCTGTCTCTGGCTTCCCGTGACCCTCTTTTAGAATTGTTTCTCTCTTCTTTCTGTACGCATTGCGATTCCTTTTGCTCCCCATCTCCCTTTGTTTTGGGTGTTGTTTTGTTGTTGTTTTTCTGGCTCCCTGTCCCTAATTCTTAATTCTCTGCCTTCTCGTGCTCTGTACCACGTAGCCCCGTGGTTTGTTTTGTGGTGTTCCCTCCCCGGCCCCTTCCCTCCGTCGTTGGCTGTCTCGGCTCCCTGTCCCCGTGGCTTCATTCTTCCCTTTCTGCCCTGTTCTTGTCGCTTATCTTGTCTTTCTCCATCGCGCTCGGTCCAGCTTCCTGCCCCTATTCTTCTTTCCTCCCTCGCTGTCGTGCTGCCTGCCCCAGGTTCTTTGTGCGTCTCCAGCCTGCTCCTCTTCCTTCTTTGTTGGTCTGTGTCCTGCTCTTCCCTCTTTCTGCTGCCTCTCTTCCCCTCTCTCTGCTGCTTTTATCTCCACCTCCGTCAGGCTCCCTGTCCTTCTCTGGCCGTCCTGTTCCCTGCCTCGTGCCTTCTCACTACACGCACACACGTCCCCCCCGCCCCGTCCAGCCGGATGCCGCTCTTCTCTTCTCTCTTCCTACTGTCCCGTGCCCTGCTCCTCACCTTTGGTGGCCTCCCCCTCTGCCCAGCAGCCCGTCGCCCCAGGAGCCAGGCGACGGACGGTCCGTTCCCTGCCAAACCGGGACAAGCGCGTGCCGTGGCTTAGCCCCAGCTGGCTATTCTGCACCAGGGAGCTGCTTGCTCACTCCACCCTCAGTGGGCTGGGGGAGAGAGCTGGAAGGGTAAGAGTGAGAAAAATCATGGGTTGAGATCAAGGCTGTTTAATAGGTAAAGCAAAAGCTGTGCGTGGAAGCAAAGCAAGGAATTAATTCGCTCCTCCTTTTCGGCGGGCAGGTGTTGAGCCACCTCTGGGAAAGCAGGGCTCTGTCATGTGTAACGGTTACTTAGGGAGAGAAATGCCGTAGCCCCCGCCCTCCCTTTCCCCCGCCCCCCAAGGACTCCCCCTTCTTCCCCCAGCTGCGTGTGCTGAGCATGATGTCAAATGGTATGGAATATCCCTTTGGTCAGTTAGCTGGGAAAGCTTTCCCAGCTGTGTCCTCTCCCAGCCTACCTGCTGGTGGGGCACTGAGAGAACCAGAAGAGGCCCTGACTGTGGAAGCAGTGCTCAGCAAGAACCAAAACATCTCTACATTATTAACGGTGTTTTGAGCATAAATCCAAAACGTATCCCTTCCTAGCTACTGTGGAGAAAATGAGCACTATCGCAGCCAACACCAGCTCCGTGCGGCTGCGGCAACGGCGGCCGAGGTGGCCTTGGGGCAGGGGGGGAGCGTTGGGGACCCTGACCCACGAATGGCTCCTGGGACTTGTTACGTGCGCGCCTGCACAAACACCTGCCCTCTCGTTTGCCCTCAGGGCTGTGTTTGCGCTGCCTTTGCGTGGGGCAAGGGGCTGTGATGGAGCCCAGGGGAGGAGGTGGTGCACTGTGGGGGTGAGGGGAGGGGGCCCCCCGTTGCTGCTGCGCCTCAGCTGATGGTGGGGTCTGGATGGAGGAGCCCCAGGTGCGGGCGGTGGGGCTGACGGTGCCGGCTCCTCCCTGGAAAAGGGGTGGTGCCCGGCTCCGGGGGGCCAGTGTGAGCCGAGGGCGGAGCGGAGCTGTGGCCGAGCGTCAGCGGGCTGCGACTGTAGCGAGGGAGGAGGTGAGCGGGGGCTGGGTGGTGGAGCGCTGCGTCCCGGGTCAAGCCCCGAGGAGGGCTGCGGCGGGGCAGCGCCGGGTCGGAGCGGGCGGTGGGGAGAGCGAGGCTGTGCTGAGGGCTCGGTGGGGCTTCCGGGTGCATCGGCGGCCGGGACGGTGGCCCGCAGGGTCCGAGAGCGGGGAGGGCGGGCTGGCGGCGTGCCGGGAGCTGTGGTGGTGCGCCTGGAGGCTGGCCGTGCGGCCGTGTTGTGGCGCAGAGCGTGCCGGGAGGTGTAGTCCTTGGGGCGCGCGGCTGCCGTGCGGCCGTGTTGTGGCGCAGAGCATGCCGGGAGGTGTAGTCCTTGCGGCGCGCGGCTGCCGGGCGGCCGTGTTGTGGCGCAGAGCATGCCGGGAGGTGTAGTCCTTGCGGCGCGCGGCTGCCGGGCGGCCGTGTTGTGGCGCAGAGCATGCCGGGAGCTGTATTCCTGGCGCAGTGGCTGCCGGCGCTGTCACGTGGTTCGCCGGGGCGTGGCGGGAGGCGCGGTCTTCCGGCGCTCGGGTGCCGGGCGGCCGTGCCGCGTACGGTAGGCGCGGTGTATTTTTGGGGTTGGATTCGTGTTGATTTCTGGGGGCTTGCGGGTGCGGCCGCTCCCCGAGAAGCGGTGAGTTCCCCGGGAGCTGACAGAAGGGAAGAGGGAAAGGAGGAGGACCTTTTCCCCGTGCCCAGGGCGCAGATGATGGCCGCCTCCCCGGCTCGCCGGAGCTCCCGCTCAGCCTCCCGCTCAGCCTCCCCTTGCCCCGTGCGCCTGCCCCCAGCCCCGGCACCTCCCCTGAAGCGTGCCACGTAGCCCTTGGCCGCCCCCAGGCCCTGTCGTGAAGGCAGCGAGCCGGCCCTCAAGCGCACTGGATTCCCCCTCGGCGCAGGGGCCCGTAGCAGTAGCGCGGGGAAGGGGCGGTGTGTCCGGAAGCCCCTGCGCAAGGAGGGGCTTTGGTCAGGGTCGATGGACGGTAATGACGGTCGCTGTTTCTTCTTTCCCTCTCCCAGAGACCGTGCTGAGGACGTGGTTGTCTGTCCTTCCCCCGGGGACGCCGTCGACTGCGGCCGTCTCAGGCTTGCGTGGCTTCTCTCTGCCCGGCTTTGCCATCCTCGCGGCGCCGGGGCGAAAAGGGACACACAGAGCCCTTCCCGGCTGTGGACAGGAGCTGCCTCGGCTGAAGCTGGAGACGCCAACGAAAGGTAAAGCAGAAGAAACTGAAGGCGCTCTGGCTGCCAGCTGCCTTCCTGCCGCAGGCAAGAGAGAGCCTGTCCATGCAGGTGGGGGAGGAAGGATCCCCCTTCATAGTCCGCAGCCGGCCAGGCCACCAACGTGCACCGCAGGGTCCGTACGCGTAACCCGGAGTTGGGTACGGGCGTGTAGGGCACGAGCGAGCTAGGCTACGTGCCGAGGAAGCCTCATCTCGTAAGAGCGGTGAGACACCCACGTATCCTCTTTAGGTGGAGGTCGGCCTAGAGTCTGGAGCTGCAGAAGAGGCAGGGAGGAGAGGAGGGGAAAGAAGCATCTGAACGGCTAAATTGTGCCAGCAGCGCTGAGAGCGAGAGTCGCGGTGAGTCCTGGGCCACTGGGGCCCCGTTGCCTCTCTTGTGCGTCCTGGGCCCTCCCTGTCTCTCCCCCGGCCCCGTCTCTTTCCTTACCTGCTGCAAAATTTTTTTTTGTTTGTTTTTTTTTTTTTTTTTGCGCCCCCCCGCACCTTCTTTCTCCATCTCGCTCTGAGTGGCTCCCTGCCTCCCTGTCTTTTCAGTTCTCCCTCTCTCTGTCCTGTAGCCTGTGGCTCCTTTTTCTATCTCCGCCTCTCTCTGCCTGGCTCTGGCTCCGTTTTTTTATTCCTCCTGCTCTGTCCTGTAGCCTGTCGGTATTTTGTCTTTCTCTGGCCCTCTTGGTCTGACTCCCTGTGTTACCGAAAAACGCGGTAAAATCGGAAACGACTCCTCAACGCCAATTTAGTATTAAAGAGCAGGCATTTTTTATTCACGGCGCCGGATGCACGGGGGATCGCTCCTCCTGGCGTGCGTACCTCACACACCTTTCCCGTACAATTTGTAGATCAAAATTTTAGGTATTCATACATATTCATTATTGCCCTGTCTACTGATCGGTACAAACTTGCTCGTTCCGTATGTAAATCGCTGCGCAGGCTCGGTTGTCCTCTTCCGTTGTTCTCTTCTGAGTAGGTGGTATTACTTGGGTCGGTGGTGGTCTGTGAGTCGGTGGTCGCGATCTCCCCCTGCGTAAAGGAATTACCTTTTTACCTTCTTGGCTAGTTTTCTCAGTCCGCTCCACGAAACCGCGTTTTGTCATCCTTTTCTGACAGAAGCACATTGTCTGTTCTGTTCGCATTAACGATCGCCTAGGGACTAAAATGCAGATCGACGGATGCGCTGATTCGTACGCTCCATGTTCCCGTAATGGAACACTGTCTCTGGTTGGTTGATTTCATCGCTTTGGTTACATTTCCCCCGTATGGAAGTTCTGAAATAATAATTTTCTCAATACTTCCATCCTAGATCAATAATATTCCACTATGTCAGTTTGGTGTTTGGTTCATCTTCTCAAAGTTTTCACTTGATTGTGGTCTCCAGGGTGTATGCAGGTCCCATTTTCTACGCAAAATTTTATTAATTTGTTGAACTACCTCTGCAAAAAAATGTGGTGCTCTATCAGAGGACATTCCCATTGGCACTCTAAATCTTGGTATTATTTCTTTCAGCAACGTTTTAACTACTACTCTAGCTTTGTTGGTGCAGCACGAGAAAGCTTCTGGCCATCTAGAAAATTTGTCAATCAGCACTAACAAATACTGCTCTATCTATTTTGTCTGGGTAACTCAGAGAACTTAATTTGCTAATAATTTCCGGGAGAATTTTTTGTTTTGTTACTCCTAAAGGTGGTTTCCTTTGGTTCAGGGGATTATTTCTAGGACAGATTGGACACTTAGCTACTATGGGTTTAACTATTCTTGTCATGCCTACACACGCTACAGATGTTTTTAAACTCAAAACCGTAGCATCTACACCCCAATGTGTTTGCTCATGCTTTTCTTTTCAAGTTCTGTCATAACTTGTGGGGTTGTTATTATTATTACTTGTTTTTCTGGTGTTATCTACCACCTCTCTGTGTTTTGTGATGTTTCCAATTGTTCTGCTAATTGCTCATCCAATTTATTATATCTCGGTTTCAACTTTGGAATTCTGATCTGTTTTACTGGTACTAGTGCAAGGATACCTTGCTCTGCAGTCCTCTTTGCAGCTTTATCTGTCAATCGTTTGCTTATGTTTACAGCCGTCTGGCCGAATTGATGAGCTTTGCAACGCTTTACCGCCACTTCTTTTGGTTTCTGCACATCTTCCGGAAGTTGGAGATTGTCGTCTTTATGCTGTATTGATGATTCTTGGGCTGATGGCAGTCCTTTCTCCTTCCCAATAGCTCCATGATCGTGGATCACACCAAATGCACGTTTGGAATCAGTCTAGATATTTATCCTTTGTCCTTCTGCCATTCGCAGAGCTCGCTTCAATGCTACCAATGCTGCTTTCTGTGCTGAGGTGTTTGCAGGCAGCACCCCTGACTCCGTTCCCTCGGCGGCGATAACGACAGCATATCCGGCCATTCGCTTCTCTTCTCGCCCAGAGCTTCTTCCATCTGTAAACAACTCCAGATCAGGATTTTCCCAGAGGTTTGTGTCTCAGGTCTGGTCTGCTGGAATAGACTTGTTCAATAGTTAGCAAGCGATCGTGTTCGAAATTGTCCGTAAGGTTTTCTGTTGTTAAAAACGTAGCAGGATTCAGTATAGCAGTAGTCTTCGATTCCACATCGTCTTGTTCTAACAGAACAACTTGATATTTCAACATTCTGCTAAGGGATAGCCAACGACCCCCCTTTTGTCCTAAAACAGTCACCGCTATGTGCGGGACACATACTGTCATCTTCTGTCCCATTGTTAACTTTGGGGCTTCCTGGATCGGCAGCGCTGTTGTTGCTACTGCCCGTAAACACCTAGGCCGTCTTTTACTCACGTGGTCGAGTTGTTTGGAGAAGTAGCCCACAGGTCTCTTCCAGGTTCCCAGTCGCTGTGTCAGCACTCCAAGGGCTAAATGTTGTCTTTCGTGGACAAACAACTCAAAAGGTTTAGCGAAATCAGGTAGGCCTAATGCAGGGGCCATCATCGAGGCTCTTTTCAGTTCTTTGAATGCCGCTTGGCATTCGGGCGTCCGGGTTAAATATTTATCCTTTGATTCTTTCAATGCCTCATATAATGGTTTTACATAGAGTCTGTAGTTCAGAATCCAGAGCTGACGCCATTTCACTATTTTCAGAAAAGCTCTCAATTCCTTCGGGCCGCTAGGTTTGGGAATTTGACAAATAGTTTCTTTCTTTTCACTTTCTAATTGTCTTTGAGATATTTCAAATCCTAAATAAATGGCTGCTGCTTCTCCTATTTGGGTTTTGTTTCTGGAAACTCTGCATCTTCCTTGGCCCAGAAAATTTAAAAATTTCAAAACATTATTCTTTACTTTCTGCCACTATCAGAATGTCACCTGCATTCTGTAACAATATGCCTCTCCCTGGGTTCTGTTTTTTCTATACATTTCTACATTTCTAATTTTTTTCTTGCCAGCTGAGTCCCAAATATCGTAGGACTAATTTTAAATCCTTGTGTAAGTACGGTCCATGTTAGCTGTGTCTTTCATTCTGTGGTGGGGCTTTCCCATTCCAAAGCAAATAGGCTTTGACTTTTTATGCCTGGAGGTATGCAAAAGAAGGCATCCTTCAAATCTAGCACAGTAAACCATTTATGCTCCTCCTTTAAAAGAGGTCAGTAAAGTGTATGGATTAGCTACTACCGGATGTATGTCTTGGGCCACCTGATATATAGCCCTTAAATGGTGAACTAGCTAATACTCTTTGCCTCTAGATTTCTTTACTGGCGACACAGGAGTACTATATTCTGATTCACATTCCACTAAAAGCTCATATTCTGAAAAATTTTATAATTAACTTCTCTAATCCTTCTTGAGCCTCTCGCTTAATAGGGTATTGTTTTTGTCTTACCGGCTTGGCTCCAGGCTTTAAGGTTACTTTTACCGGCTCTGCCCACTTAGATCGCTCCGGAGCTCCGCTCGCTCAAACCAAAGGATAATTACTACGTTTTCCACTTCTTCGGGAACCTGTTCCTCCCTGGAGGAATCCTGTAACATAAACGCTCTCGCCTCTGTGGCTTTTGATTCTGGTATTAGTAATTTAATCTCTCCATCTTTAAAAGTTACTTGAGCATCTAATTTACTTAATAGATCTCATCATAACAGAGGCAGTGGACATTCAGGCATATACAGAAATTGGTGAGTTGCCCATTGCTTCTCCAATTTAAACTTTAATGGCTCTGAGAGGGGCTAATTTTTCTTTGCCCTGTCGCACTAACAACACCTACGGATTTATGATTAAATTTCTCTTTACGTGTATTCAATACCAAAGAAGTGGCTCCCGTATCTACCAAAAATTCTATTTCTTCATTCCGTAGCTTCAGTGTAACCAGGTGTTCAGCTAGGGTTGATTCCCCTGGTCTCCTTCATGCCAAGCTACTTCAAGCATTTTACCCAGATCTCTGGATTTGGGTTCTTCTAGCTTCTGAAGGTTTCTTCTCCCCCCCCCACTATCTGGGGCTGATTGTCTTATGAATATAGAGACCAACTGAATTGCTTTTTCTGGTTTTTCTGCGTTCAAATGAGTATATTTTCTGGCAGTCACCTTCAGTCTTTCCATAAAGGCTGAAGGGGACTCCTTTAATTCTTGTCTCGCTTCATAAATTTTGACCCATTTATTGCTTTTGGCATTGCATGTCTTACTCCAAATAAAATCTCTCTCTGACATCTAGTCAACATTCCCCTGGGTCCTGGCTGATTAGGGTCCCACTCGGGATTTGTAGATGGAAAATTCTTATTAATTGTTCTCTGTAAATTCCTGTTAGCATGTGCTCCCTGCACCTGCCTTCTGGCTGTATTCAATACTATTTTCTTGTCAGTTCCATCAAGTGAAGTATCCAGTATCACAAGTAGAGCAACACTTCAAGTTCTCACCACATTTTCCTCTCTCCAAAAACATTGCCGTAGAATCCTGTGGACGTATCTCACGCTGTTTCTGCCACGCTGGATGATTCCACAGTGTAAAGAACAAATCAACATATGCCACTTCTTCCCATTTGCCTTCCCTTTTTACAAAACAACATTAATTGCAAGATGGTACGATATTGCAATGTCTCATGTTCTGGCCATTTGTGCCCCCCTTCCAATTGATACGTTGGCCACCAATGATTGCAATATTCAATTAATGGTTTCCGAGTTAGTAGGTCACCGCCCCCGATGTCTTTCCAGTGCTTCAAAATACATCCCAAAGGTGTTCTCTGTGGGATAGGTTTCCTACTCAGTAATGCTCCCGTCTCCCAGTCGACTAGTAGTTGTGATTGTGCGCTATCGCAAATAGTAGTCAGAGGGACTCCAACCCCCGTTAGAGGTCTCACTGGAAATCCGCCACTGGGATCTGTAGCGCCCTGCTAGATATCCCTGGAGACTTCAACCCCCTGTTGAAGACTCCCCTACCCTCGGGTCCCGCTCCACAGGCTTTCGCCTAGCAGAGACTTACCAACCGAGGTACCTCTTGGCCCCAACCCTGCGTGGCTTTTGCCGCGCCTTACGGGCAGGCCCGTGGGACTCAAACCCACTATCCTATCCTATGTGGGAAGCTAACCCCACGTATTATTCTACCTAAGTTTCTTCTTAAAAGAATGCCTTGTTTACTTCAGTCCAAGGGATCTTGCTCAGAATTCTCTGGCCTGGGGATCGGAAGCTCTCCCCGAGAATTCCTTGGGGCTGGCTGCAGGTCCCACGGTCCCGCGGATCCGTCGAGATTCAAAAGCAGGGTCCCATCTGGGGTGCCAAAACTGTTACCGAAAAACGCGGTAAAATCAGAAATATCTATTCAACACAAATCTAGTATTAAAGAGCAGGCATTCTTTATTCACAGTGCCAGACGCACGGGGGATCGCTCCTCCTGGCGTGCGTACCTCACGCACCTTTCCCGTACAATTTGTAGATCAAAATTTTAGGTATTCATACATAGTCATTATTGCCCTGTCTACTGATCGGTACAAACTTGCTCGTTCCGTATGTAAATCGCTGCGCAGGCTCGGTGGTGGTCCGTGAGTCGGTGGTCGCGATCTCCCCCTGCCAGAATTGCCTTTTGCCTTCTTGGCTCTTAATCTTGGCGGTCTTGGCTAGTTTGCTCAGTCCGCTCCACGAAAGCGCGTTTTGTCATCCTTTTCTGACAGAAGCACGTTGTCTGTTGTTCTGTTGACGTTAACGATCGCCTAGGGACTAAAATGCAGATCGACAGACACACCGATTCGTACGCTCCACGTTCCCGTAATGGAACACCGTCTCTGGTTGGTTGATTTCATCGCTTTGGTTACACCTGTTCCTGTTGTTCAGTTTCTTCTTTTTTGGCTTTGTTTGATTCTCTCTGTGATTCTGTTTTTCTCTGCCTCGCTTTTCCCAGCTCCCCGTCCCTCACTTTGAATGCCCGTTATCCTTCAGCAGCTCACTCTCCCTTGGTTGCCATCCCCGTTTCTGAATTCCTCCTGCTTTGCCACGTAGCCCGTGACTTTTTTCTTAATCTCTCTGTCTGCCTCAATGCTCCCGCCGCGCTTTTTAATTCGTCTGCTCTGTACCCTGCTACTGTTCTTGCCTTTCTGAGTTCTTCTCTGTCCAGCTCCCTTTCCCTGTTCATGAATTCGTGTTCTTCCTGCACCCGCCGCTGTTCCCTGTGATCTCCGTCTCTCTCTGTCCAGCTCCCTGTCCCTAGGTTTTAATTCCTGCCTCTGCCCGCTGTAGCCCGTCTAGATTTTTCTCTCGGCCTCTCTCTCTGTCCGGCTCCCTCTCTCTGTGTTCTAATTCCACGTTCTCTGTCACGTAGACCCGTGCTATTTGTTTGTCCTCATCTCTCTCTGTCCAGCTCCTTGCTGCTATGTTTTCTTTCTTCCCTCTCTCTGTCTTTGTAGCCCGTTGCTGTTGTTGTGTTTTTGGTTTTTTTTTTTTTTCCCCACTTGTTTCTTCGTTTGTCTCTGTCTGCCTCCCAGTGCCTGATCTTTAATTCCTCCTTCCCTGTTGGGCCGCTGTTCCTTTTTTCCATTCTACGTTGTGTTCTCTTTGGTCTCCTGTTCTTATTCATCGGTTCCCTCCTCGCCGCCCTGTGGCTTGTCCCCATTTTAGTGTTGCCTCTCTCTCCCTCTCTCTGGCTTCTTGCCCCTGTTTTTAAAATTCCTCCCTCTCTTCTCTCTTCCCTGTTGGCCGTGTGATCGTCAGCCTTTCTCCACCTCTTTCTGCCCAGCTCTCTGTGTCTATCCATTAATTCTTCCCTCTCTGCCCTGTAGCCTGTAGCTTTTGTCCTTTCTCCATCTTGCTGTCTCTGGCTTCCCCGTGACCCTCTTTTAGAATTGTTTCTCTCTTCTTTCTGTACGCATTGCGATTCCTTTTGCTCCCCATCTCCCTTTGTTTTGGGTGTTGTTTTGTTGTTGTTTTTCTGGCTCCCTGTCCCTAATTCTTAATTCTCTGCCTTCTCGTGCTCTGTACCACGTAGCCCCGTGGTTTGTTTTGTGGTGTTCCCTCCCCGGCCCCTTCCCTCCGTCGTTGGCTGTCTCGGCTCCCTGTCCCCGTGGCTTCATTCTTCCCTTTCTGCCCTGTTCTTGTCGCTTATCTTGTCTTTCTCCATCGCGCTCGGTCCAGCTTCCTGCCCCTATTCTTCTTTCCTCCCTCGCTGTCGTGCTGCCTGCCCCAGGTTCTTTGTGCGTCTCCAGCCTGCTCCTCTTCCTTCTTTGTTGGTCTGTGTCCTGCTCTTCCCTCTTTCTGCTGCCTCTCTTCCCCTCTCTCTGCTGCTTTTATCTCCACCTCCGTCAGGCTCCCTGTCCTTCTCTGGCCGTCCTGTTCCCTGCCTCGTGCCTTCTCACTACACGCACACACGTCCCCCCCGCCCCGTCCAGCCGGATGCCGCTCTTCTCTTCTCTCTTCCTACTGTCCCGTGCCCTGCTCCTCACCTTTGGTGGCCTCCCCCTCTGCCCAGCAGCCCGTCGCCCCAGGAGCCAGGCGACGGACGGTCCGTTCCCTGCCAAACCGGGACAAGCGCGTGCCGTGGCTTAGCCCCAGCTGGCTATTCTGCACCAGGGAGCTGCTTGCTCACTCCACCCTCAGTGGGCTGGGGGAGAGAGCTGGAAGGGTAAGAGTGAGAAAAATCATGGGTTGAGATCAAGGCTGTTTAATAGGTAAAGCAAAAGCTGTGCGTGGAAGCAAAGCAAGGAATTAATTCGCTCCTCCTTTTCGGCGGGCAGGTGTTGAGCCACCTCTGGGAAAGCAGGGCTCTGTCATGTGTAACGGTTACTTAGGGAGAGAAATGCCGTAGCCCCCGCCCTCCCTTTCCCCCGCCCCCCAAGGACTCCCCCTTCTTCCCCCAGCTGCGTGTGCTGAGCATGATGTCAAATGGTATGGAATATCCCTTTGGTCAGTTAGCTGGGAAAGCTTTCCCAGCTGTGTCCTCTCCCAGCCTACCTGCTGGTGGGGCACTGAGAGAACCAGAAGAGGCCCTGACTGTGGAAGCAGTGCTCAGCAAGAACCAAAACATCTCTACATTATTAACGGTGTTTTGAGCATAAATCCAAAACGTATCCCTTCCTAGCTACTGTGGAGAAAATGAGCACTATCGCAGCCAACACCAGCTCCGTGCGGCTGCGGCAACGGCGGCCGAGGTGGCCTTGGGGCAGGGGGGGAGCGTTGGGGACCCTGACCCACGAATGGCTCCTGGGACTTGTTACGTGCGCGCCTGCACAAACACCTGCCCTCTCGTTTGCCCTCAGGGCTGTGTTTGCGCTGCCTTTGCGTGGGGCAAGGGGCTGTGATGGAGCCCAGGGGAGGAGGTGGTGCACTGTGGGGGTGAGGGGAGGGGGCCCCCCGTTGCTGCTGCGCCTCAGCTGATGGTGGGGTCTGGATGGAGGAGCCCCAGGTGCGGGCGGTGGGGCTGACGGTGCCGGCTCCTCCCTGGAAAAGGGGTGGTGCCCGGCTCCGGGGGGCCAGTGTGAGCCGAGGGCGGAGCGGAGCTGTGGCCGAGCGTCAGCGGGCTGCGACTGTAGCGAGGGAGGAGGTGAGCGGGGGCTGGGTGGTGGAGCGCTGCGTCCCGGGTCAAGCCCCGAGGAGGGCTGCGGCGGGGCAGCGCCGGGTCGGAGCGGGCGGTGGGGAGAGCGAGGCTGTGCTGAGGGCTCGGTGGGGCTTCCGGGTGCATCGGCGGCCGGGACGGTGGCCCGCAGGGTCCGAGAGCGGGGAGGGCGGGCTGGCGGCGTGCCGGGAGCTGTGGTGGTGCGCCTGGAGGCTGGCCGTGCGGCCGTGTTGTGGCGCAGAGCATGCCGGGAGGTGTAGTCCTTGCGGCGCGCGGCTGCCGGGCGGCCGTGTTGTGGCGCAGAGCATGCCGGGAGGTGTAGTCCTTGCGGCGCGCGGCTGCCGGGCGGCCGTGTTGTGGCGCAGAGCATGCCGGGAGCTGTATTCCTGGCGCAGTGGCTGCCGGCGCTGTCACGTGGTTCGCCGGGGCGTGGCGGGAGGCGCGGTCTTCCGGCGCTCGGGTGCCGGGCGGCCGTGCCGCGTACGGTAGGCGCGGTGTATTTTTGGGGTTGGATTCGTGTTGATTTCTGGGGGCTTGCGGGTGCGGCCGCTCCCCGAGAAGCGGTGAGTTCCCCGGGAGCTGACAGAAGGGAAGAGGGAAAGGAGGAGGACCTTTTCCCCGTGCCCAGGGCGCAGATGATGGCCGCCTCCCCGGCTCGCCGGAGCTCCCGCTCAGCCTCCCGCTCAGCCTCCCCTTGCCCCGTGCGCCTGCCCCCAGCCCCGGCACCTCCCCTGAAGCGTGCCACGTAGCCCTTGGCCGCCCCCAGGCCCTGTCGTGAAGGCAGCGAGCCGGCCCTCAAGCGCACTGGATTCCCCCTCGGCGCAGGGGCCCGTAGCAGTAGCGCGGGGAAGGGGCGGTGTGTCCGGAAGCCCCTGCGCAAGGAGGGGCTTTGGTCAGGGTCGATGGACGGTAATGACGGTCGCTGTTTCTTCTTTCCCTCTCCCAGAGACCGTGCTGAGGACGTGGTTGTCTGTCCTTCCCCCGGGGACGCCGTCGACTGCGGCCGTCTCAGGCTTGCGTGGCTTCTCTCTGCCCGGCTTTGCCATCCTCGCGGCGCCGGGGCGAAAAGGGACACACAGAGCCCTTCCCGGCTGTGGACAGGAGCTGCCTCGGCTGAAGCTGGAGACGCCAACGAAAGGTAAAGCAGAAGAAACTGAAGGCGCTCTGGCTGCCAGCTGCCTTCCTGCCGCAGGCAAGAGAGAGCCTGTCCATGCAGGTGGGGGAGGAAGGATCCCCCTTCATAGTCCGCAGCCGGCCAGGCCACCAACGTGCACCGCAGGGTCCGTACGCGTAACCCGGAGTTGGGTACGGGCGTGTAGGGCACGAGCGAGCTAGGCTACGTGCCGAGGAAGCCTCATCTCGTAAGAGCGGTGAGACACCCACGTATCCTCTTTAGGTGGAGGTCGGCCTAGAGTCTGGAGCTGCAGAAGAGGCAGGGAGGAGAGGAGGGGAAAGAAGCATCTGAACGGCTAAATTGTGCCAGCAGCGCTGAGAGCGAGAGTCGCGGTGAGTCCTGGGCCACTGGGGCCCCGTTGCCTCTCTTGTGCGTCCTGGGCCCTCCCTGTCTCTCCCCCGGCCCCGTCTCTTTCCTTACCTGCTGCAAAATTTTTTTTTGTTTGTTTTTTTTTTTTTTTTTGCGCCCCCCCGCACCTTCTTTCTCCATCTCGCTCTGAGTGGCTCCCTGCCTCCCTGTCTTTTCAGTTCTCCCTCTCTCTGTCCTGTAGCCTGTGGCTACTTTTCTCTGCCTCTCTCTGCCTGCACTGGATTCCCCCTCGGCGCAGGGGCCCGTAGCAGTAGCGCGGGGAAGGAGCGGTGTGTCCAGAAGCCCCTGTGGAAGGAGGCTTTGGTCAGGGTTGATCTGCGGTAATAACGGTTGCTGTTTCCTCTTTCCCTCTCCCAGAGGCTGTGCTCAGGATGGGGTTGTCTGTCCTTCCTGTTCGTCTCTTCCTCTCTCTATTCCTTTGCGCTGGTCCCTCTCCCTATTGTTTATTGTTTTGCTTCTCTGAACCTTTTTTTATTCCCAGCGTTTTCCCGTGACAGGAGCAGCAAAGAAGGGAGCGGAGCATCGGGGTATCCATGGAGAGAGCATTGGGCGTTCTCCTGTCTTTGTGGGGCTGACCCTGAGGAAGTGTGGTACGTGGGTCGGTAGCATGAATATATATATTTTGTGGGTGCACAAACCCGTTTCAGAGTGTCAGAGGGTAAGGGTTTTGTTCTGTTCAGTGTAAACATTGTTCTGTTTGGTGAATTTGTCGAAGATGAGAGTTCAGTGGGGGAGGAAGTCAGCTCTCTGGCTGGTTTGAGGGTAAGGTGGGCTGTACGTGTTTGTCGGTCATCTCTCACCTGCCAGATGTTTTGAACTAGTTGTATCTGGTTTTTGTAGGGAGTCACGAAGGGGTTTGGGGCTCCCCAGTGGCGGGTGCTGTGGCCAAAAGAGAAAGCAGGGTCACAGAGTGCTTCATTTACGGGGCTGGCCTCGGCCATCTACTGCACAAACTTCTGGTATGTAGCAATCGGGACTCGATTTCCTGAAGGAGGAGAGGATGATGGAGCTCGTTATAAGAGCATAATCGTTTTGTCTTCTTTTGGCAGTACGGGCACCCGAGGACCAGCTTGCTTTTGAGGAACGGCACGAGGATGTTGGTGTCGACGCTCAGCAGAGGAAGGAAGCTTCTTTTGGAGGCCAAGAAGATGAAGTAGACTGCTTATTTGTTGTGTTTGATTTTCATTGCGGGGATGGGGAGGGGTGGAACATGCAAAACGCGGTCCTGGGCAGGGGAGGTTTCTGATGTGGGAGGCCGTGAGAGAGATCATGGACGCTGCTGGACAGGCGTTAGAACCCGTTGCTCAGGTTGGACGGACCCAGCAGAACCACCGCACCATCTTAAGTAATGCCTGCTCACGTACTGAGATTTTAGTAGTTGCCCCCGCATCAGCTTTGGCTTTTCCTCGTCGAGCTTGTGTTTTGGCAAGAAGCGTCTTTCGTTAAGCGTTTGGGTCTAAGGGGTGTCCGTGAGGCTACGTGGTGCCCATCCCCATGAGATTTTGTGACCATCAAGTGATATTTAGCATCCATCTTATGCCCGTCTCCTGTAACTACTCTGCAGTTTTCGCTTAAGGCTTGATAGCGCAGCGTTAGCTGAGGGCGGCATTTCCCCCGCTGGCCCCTCCACGCCGACGGCGTTTCCCCTGCCGGCCGCTGTCCGTTCCCTGTAACTGTGACTCTTGTCCCGGCAGAACCTTTGCCAAAGCCACCTTTGTGCTCCGCAGCAGTCTGTTTTCTGTCTCGAGTATGTTTCTTTTCGGTATCCGATACCCCAGAGCTGTGTACCGTTGGCTCAGGTCTCTTCTTGAGCTTCTGCGAGAAGAGAGAGCCTTCATCTGTTTTAATCCATGTGTCTCCTGGGGTGTTTTTTTGTTGTCCTTTACAATTTAGTTTTGCCCCAGCTACTGAGGTGTTAATTTAGCTGCTTCATACGGTTCCCGATACGCTTGTGTATTTCCACGTTTCTTTTCGTGTTTTTTGTCCTTTGAGACTGATCTAGTTCTGTTAAGGGACTGAGCGAGAGAGAGCGTTGAGGTGACTCCGAATGGTTGATGGCTTTACAATAAATTATTTACTTTATAACCAGAGATATTTTTTGAGAAGGGGTTCTTAAAAGATTTCGTTCTGCTTTGCCATTCCGCTGGGGTAGATGAGCCCCAGCCTTTTTTCAGGAGGCTCATTCTGCTCCTGGGCTTCTCTGGTACTGTTCCTTGAGTTGGTTGCAGGTTTTGAGCTGTCTAAGCTCTTTGGGTAGGTGTGTTTTGACATTCAGAGATGGGGAGGTTTCTGGTTGAGGTAAGAGATTAAGGAGCAGTCAAAGTTGAGCAGCAGATATATATTAGGAAGTACACTTGTACGAGCTTTTGTTTTCCCTTGGGTCAGTAAGTTTTTGTTGGGTGTTCAGGGGTAGCAAGATGGTCTAATAGTGTGTTTTGGATTATTTGGTTTTGTGGGGGTGTTATGGTTTTGTCTGGGTTTTTTTGTTTATGGTTTGTTGGGTTTTTTTGTGTGTGGTAGGTTTTTTGTTTGTTTTGTCTTGTTTTCCAGGAATTTTGACTTGACTGAAGGTAGAACCTTATATTTTTTCCACCAGTTTTGCCTGTGTTGTGCAAGTTGTTGACGTTATCTCTCAATAGGACTGATGGTGAGATGCTGCGGTAGGGGTTAGGGTGAGTGTGTTGTACACATCTGTATATGGAGCTCTAGCCTTCCTTCAGAAAGCAGCAGGGACGTAACGCATAGTGTGTGTCGGTGTACGGGACTGCTCGTCGCCTTTCCCGATCGCCCGCAGAGTACCACGTTGTCCCGAGAACCTTTGCAGCTTGCGGCAGGTCCCTTGTAGATTATAAGCATCAGGGCTTCTGTTATTTTGTGGGCCTGTAGAGAGCACGGAGTCTGCGGGAAGCCGGAAGGTGGGAGGTGCTCGCAGAACGCGGGGCAGAGGTGGGAAGGGCGGCTCCCGAGGAGCGGCTGACATAGGGGCTTTAGGGGTGCAAATACAGGGCAGGAGCTGTCGGGAAGGAGTGAGGTTCCTTCCCTGACAGTTCAGGAGGAGAGGAGGGGTTTTTGAAGTCTTGGTACCGGGGAATGGTTGGGAAAGGGGTGTTTAAGTGTTAGCTAATGGTCGTGTTCTGTGTGCAAGCAGCCTCCGGTAGCCCAGTCTCCTTCCCCGTATGTGTCAGCACGGCCACTCGAGCGTGCTGTCTGCCGAGAGGTTCTCCACGCGGCTGTTCATGGAGTCGCTCAGGAGTGAGTTACCTACAAAAGGAGAGTGTGTCGCTACACCAGCCACGCCTGTTTGCTTCCCGTATTGCTTTTGGCATTTGCCCTATCGGTGTCCGCCTGTGCTTGAGTCATCTGACACGAACTGTGATTTTTGTGTGTTGCGTGGTTTGACTTTTTCTTGCAGTTTAAGTAACAGGTCGAGGGTTAAGCAGGACAGTCGAGCGAGGCGTGACGGCAAAGGCGAGCAGATGGCGTCGTGTGCTGTGACGGGGCGGGCTGTGAGGTCACTCGTCTGGGATTTCTGCCTTTGGGGTCTCTGTGTTGCCGAACAAGTCGGTCAAAAGGATTTGTTAGTTTGTTTTGCGTGGTGAGCTCTTGATTTTGGAAAGCAGTGTCCAACATCTGTGTGCCTCTCCGTATTTCCCCAGAAGTGGGCCTGGCATTGAAGGTGACGGTTCCCCAGCCATCGGGGACGGACCGAGAATGCGAGCAGGCACCTGACGTGGCCACTGACCCGGGAGGCACGGATTGGGAGGTGAGCGGAGCCGTGTTGGCACGGTAGGGGAAAGGATGAGTCTGGAATGTGGCTGTTGGTGCAGATGCGCGGTAGGGAGCCGGACACGGAAGGGAGGGGGCGAACAGAGCATCGTGAGAAGGTAGGTCAGCACGTGACAACGGAGGGGTCGTGCAGTGTGAGCACCTATGTGACTAGTTAATGAAGGGACTCACAAAACTATATGCAAAGCGGGATGTCTGCCCCGAGCTCGTTGGGCAAGGTGAGCGATGAACAGGGAGCCGTAGCAGCTGTTATTTTTGAGGTGTGGAATTGTTTGTGAGCGGGCGGCCGCTTCCAGGCGCAGGGGTCGCCTTGTCTCTCTGGTTCTCTAGGCACCGTAGGTGGCGGCGGCCACGACATCCAGCCTCATTAGAGCGTGGGGGAGCGGAAGTTCACGGCGCTTCCGAGGAGGCTGTTGTTGCGGAAGTGGCCGGCGTTGAGTGGTGCGATGCTGAGTGATGGCACCGCACGTTTGGAGATGAAGAGTATCCGTGTGACCGCAGCCCCATCCTACGTAGCCTGTGTGGCCTTTTTAAAGGATGGCTTTTGAGCCCCCAGATTTGGAAGGGAAGCTGAGGGGCCGATGCGGTCTTTGTGCGGGTGGCCGGTCGGTTGGGGGAAGCGCAGGTGGGGCAGGCAGGGGTTGTAAAATCAGCGGAGGGTACCGTTCAGAGACCGGACACGTTTGGGCCGAGAGAGGTTGTGGTGTCCTTTCTGCAAAACAGAAGCATCTGCCAGGCAGGGGGAGTTCCTGCCTGTGCTTGTGCTGTTGTGTGGATTTTGTAGTCTGTCTTTGTTCCTTACTGTACTCGGGTCTCGATGTGTCTGTTGTTCTCCGTGCTGAGCAGGCACCTAGGTAGCAATATTGAGGGTTTTGCAAGCCCTGGCTCATCGGCATAATGGTAACCAAGAGCTTCCTTTCTCGCATTTTAAGTCTACTGCATAGATTTGTCTTGTGTCTGAAATATTAGACCTTTATAGAAGGTCATCTTTTTGCAGCGGTGATTAAGGCGGCCTCGATACTGCTGCTGAGGAGCAGTCTGAATACGCAGAGCCCTTTTCTGGGACCTGTTCCCTGCACCTGAACGTTCTGAGGTCTTTAAGAGTGGCTTGTCGCTCGTACGTCGTCCTAGTTGTGGGTATATGGTTTTATTGCAGGTGATGATGGTAGGTGACTTCTCTGCGGATGCTATAGCTTCTTCCTCGCTGCCGTATAGATCTTCTCGCCCGGTGGCATCTCTGGGCCGGAAGTCCGTCGTCTCGGTGAGAGTTTTCTTAGGTGCCTCGATCGCGTCGCTTGTAGTATTTGTGAGCGGTGTCGGTCCGTGCATGTCGATGCCTGTGTCAGAGCTGCTCCGCCTGGGGGTGTAGCAATGGTAGAGCGGAGGAAAGAATAGCAATAAGAGTATATGGTTAATGTTAATATGCATAGACTGTTTTGGCAACGCCCGTACAACCCTCGTCGGAGCGAGTGGCCGTTGGCAGCGGGCGAGGATGGTAATTTCCGGGGTGTTTTGTGGGTGCCGAGGGGATGACCGTAGCTGCCTGGGAGAGGCAGCTAGAGTGCTAGCTGAGCAGAGGGCACCTCTCAGCTGTTCAAGCTTGTACGTGCGTGGGGCTTAACATTTGATTGAAGGTATTTCCTTTAATGGCATGCAGTAGTTGGGCTCTAGATGGTATTCCTACGTGGAAGCAAGACCTGTGGAATGGTTAAGCTGTTGCTGTGCGTCCAGGTGACTTGTTCTATCATGCTGTTCTTGCAGAGGATGAAGATGGAGCTGTGCAGGGTGATGGAGCAGAGCTGAGTAGAGCACACTAAGGCAGCGGGTCCGTGTGCGGGATTAAAGGGAAGATGCGACCGAAGGCTATTTGAGGAGCATTTCAGGCGAGCTGGGTCGCAGTGAGGGGGCGCATGGGGCTGGTGACTTTGTTCTCTTTGCTCTCAGGAGCACAGCGCTATCCCTAGGGGCTGGCAAGGTCCTAATTGTGGGGCCGGCGCCCATCGGGTGCTTCTTTTTGCGTTACAGTTTAAAGCGTGGATCGCTCTGATGTTTGAGGAGTTTCTGGGCAGTTGTCGTCTGCGGCGTCGTTCCCAGATGCGTGAACAGCTCTGCTCTGTCGCTGTCTGTTTTCAGGGAGCGTGATTTCTTCCCTGCATCCTTACGTTCTTAGGTCTTGTAGCTGGGCTTCTTGTGCCTCCTCCCTCTCAGTTTTGAGAGGAACTTCTTGTCACGGGCCCTGACGCTCTTCTAATCATTTTGGATCTCGTTAGGGCCTCCTTGCATCCCTGTCAGGGTTCTGCAGGTCTTGTTGCTGGACGAGCTCTTCCGTCCAGTTGTCTCTGTGTTTGCCGAGAGCGTTCTCTCGTCTTGGAGGCGCGCGGTTTGTAGTGTTTCTCATAGCGTTGGTGTGTGCGTTTTGTGAGTTTGGCTCGGAGCCGCCTTGCTGGCCGTGTAGAGTCGGGTAGGTGGCACAGCGATGAGAGCTTAGGGTTCATCTGTTGCTGTGCTAAGGCTGTTGGGGGAAAGGTGGTACCGTCATCTCGGATGGAGTGGCCCTCCTCAGCAGGCAAGGACCGTAATCACCGTGACGTTTTGTGGGCTCGGAGGCCGTGACCGTGGCTATCTGGGAGAGGCAGCTAGAGTTCAGCTGAGCAGATTACCTCTGCAGGGTGTTCAAGCTTGTACGTGCGTAGGGCTTCATGTTTGATGTCATATGTTTGTTTTTAATGGCAGGTTATAGTCGGTGTTCAGGAACAGTTAAGGTACTGCTGTGCAACCAGGCGACTTGTTTCGTATTGGTTTTGGAGATGCCGAGGGACGAGTCGTGCAGGGCGACGGAGGGGAACTGAGGGGACCGATGTAAGCGGGTGAGTCGGTGCGTGGTGTATATAGAGGGAAGATGTGACCGATGCCTCTATGACTCCATTGCTCCTTGCGTTTGTCTTTTGTTTTGGTTTTGAAGTAGCGTAGCAATGAGCAAAGGAGGCAAGTCGAGCAAGGCGAGTGGTGATTGGTGGGCTGAAGTAGCAGCTCTTTTCTGAGGTGTTGTGTTGCTGGTGAAGTTATAAGCAACGCGTGTCGTTTGGGTGTTACGGACGGCGGGCGAGGTGCCGTGTTCAGCTGCAAGTGACGTAGGCCGGGTGGGAGGCTGTCGAGGGAAAGGGGTGCGAGACGGGGATCGGTGCGGGCAGGCTGTGGCATCGGGCAGCATCTCAGGAGGTGCCTTTTCGCTTGGCTTTTTGCAGGTGCCGCTGGCAGGCTCGGAGTGCTGCTGCCGCACGCCTATGAGAGGTCTGAGAAGGTGGGGCAGCGGCCAGCATCTAAGACCAGAGAATGCTGTGGTCCGTCGTCGAGCTCTTCAGTTTTGTAGGTAACACGTGGGCCGTCTTTGGAACGGCGTATGAGCATTAGAAGTGAGCTGGGTAGTAATGAGGAAGTCACGGGGCGGTGATTTCTCACGAGCGTAACGGTAGTTTACTGTGTGTTGATACGTTTGGTGCCACAAGCGATGACGGAAGCGGGGTGTGATGCTGGAATCTGTGCAGAGCAGGTGAGCCGATGGGCATGTTCGTTTTGATGAGGGGGGTGCTCTGGAAGAGATCTGTGTTGACCTGTGTGATACTTATTGCTGGCTCTGGGTTTTTTCCTTTTTTACATGATGAAGAGGCACCTGGCCACTGCAAGAATATCCTGGTTAGCTGGTGTGTTTCTTGTTGTGAAAGGATGCATAATCTGACCCATCTGAAAGCCCCACAGTGTGACTTTTGTTAGGAAGAGATTTTGAAGAATTGAGATATTTCTTATTCAGTGAGGTTGCATTCTATGAACTTGCCATCAGAGTGCATCTTAGAGACAGTGTCTTTGTCAGCAGAACTCATCAGCACAAGACTTGCAAAGTATTGCTTTTTTTTAAAGACAAAAAAATCCATGGTCCTTGCGGAGATCCAAGCACAGCACATACTCCAAAGGTTGATGGCATTGGTAGTGCTTGGGTTCTCAGTTGTAACAGTCGAGATACCATAAAATGCGGTTCGCCTGCATGCTTCGGTACAGCCGAACGCATTAGCAGGTCTGCCGGTCCTTCTTGGTAGCCCCGTGTATTGCAACACTGGGGATTTGATTTGTGTGGTTTTTTGTTGTGGTATTATTTTTCCCCCCCCCCCAAAAAAGTAAAACTGTATCGGGGATCTCTTCACTCACCGATTCTTCTGTCATAAATGAAAGTTTAAAAAAAAGCTAACATCGTCTGATTTACGACGTGACTTGCGCTCTTTCAGCTGTAACTGTCAAGCAGATGTAGGGTACGATTTGTTAGGTGTACTTAAGCAGGTAGGTATTTGTTGTAAATATTTAATGAGGGGCGACTGAATGTTGTGGGGGGGTGTTTCCTGCCGGTATTTTGAGGGAGCGCTCTTAAGTACTTTATTTCAGTCTCGCTTTCGACGCGCGTTTCCCTGGCAGTTCAGCAGCATCTCTTGGGCGGGGCAGCCGGGCGGACGTCCCTCCCGACTCCGTAACACGCCAAAACCCCCCAGTCACGTTGCTGCTGTGTATTTTGGAGATAGATAATCTTATGGCGGGCGTGAACGGCTGTGCGAGTTGAATGAACGCAGAAGGAAAATGGAAAGCTTTTAGAGCCTAGACGCTCATATTGGATGTGCGTAAACACGCGCCCGCCTTCTCAGCACAAAGTGAATTACTGAGATTTATTCTTAATTTTTTACGTTACTCTTTCAAGTTTGACACGCTTCACTTCAGGCTTCGTGGAGCCAGGCAGCAAGACGTGCGGCGGCAGGGCGAGGGCTGTAGCTGCTGCGGTGGGTCTGTAAGCGGAGGTTCCGGTTCCGGTACAACTTTGCCCCGCAGCCTCACGGGGTTATCTCCCCGCAGCGGTGCCGTAAGGAAGGGATGAGACGTTTTCCAGCACCAGCCAGAGCGTTCAGTGTTACGCGAAGGATCTGTTCAAAATGGTATCGGTTAGTCTTAATACCGTTTTCAAGCGTTCCAATCACTCTAGCTTTTAAAGGATGTGTTGTGTTTTGACGTGACCCGTTTGCCTGGAATCTTGCTGCGGCTCAATTTCCTTCCTACCCCTTATGCTGACTGAGCTCCTCCATTTTCTTCTGTGCTATTTTATTAACGTGCTGAAATATAGTTTGGGATTTCTGTTTTTCAGATGTCGTCTAAGTGTCTCGTGATGCTCAAGAGATGCCTGCCGGTCGTTAAGCGTGGTGAAGGTAAGGGGCCATCCCTCGGCCTGGAGGCTCCTGGCTCTGTCTCCAGCGGGTGCCCCGCAGGTGCGGCCGCGAGGGCTGCCCGGTGGGGAGAGTCGGGGCCCCCAGGGACCGGGGCTGTTTGTCACCCCGGGGAGCCCGTCCCAGTGCGGGAACATGTCCGAGCGGAGCCCGAGAGAGACGTGACACCGTCCTCTGGCACGCTCCTGCTCTGCCGTGGGGCAGCCGCCAGCCTGCGGACAGGGGCTGGGGGGGCTGCAGCTGTTTGGGGGGCTGCCCCACCTTTTAGATTTTAGCAGAGCTCCCCCTTTTCTGGGGGGTGTGGGAGGGGTGTGCGTGTACCTTTGTAAATGGCACTATTAAAGTAATGAGCTGCAGGTTGGAGCAGGTTCCCTTGTTTAGTGCCCTTCTTGGGGGTGAATAAAATTGGGGGAGTCCTGGGGGGGGTGTGATGATGTCATGTGGGGTGCCCCGGTGTCACTGGGGGAGCTGATAATGCGTCAGAGGAACAGGTGAGTGGGGGCGTCATGTAGGGGTTCCCCCCCAAAAAGGGGGGTTACAGCCCCAAAATGCCTGAAAATTCAGGGGGGCTATTACAAAAACCTCTTATATATATTGACATGTGTAATATTAATTTATAGATGCATAAAGGGATTTTGAGATAAGAACTTATCTCTCCTATATTATATAACGGATTTCGGGATACAAAAATTCTGCATCGAGATGCAGGGTTTTAAAACACAAAAGTAACTCGACCGTCTATATATCTAGATCAAAAAATAAAGGAGTTTAAAGTGAAAAGGATAGATGAAGGAATTCAAAGCAGAAGAAAGTCTGACTAGAGCGAGCATCTACGCTTAGTGTGTGTTACATAGTCTAAGTAGATGTGTAATCTAAATAGAGGTTATATAGAGTGAAATAAGCCGAGGTATAACTGTAAGTAGATGTCTAAATAGAGAAGTCGAAAAAGATTGAAGTGTCAAAGGGTAAGTAAGCAGATAGCTAGCCTAAATAGCTGTTTTATGTACGTGTTAATATGGAAGTCTAAACAGGTATGTGTAAAGAGATATTCTGTGTAAGTGTAAATAGCCTAAATAGGTGTAAGTGTAAATATAATAGCTAAGTCTAAACAGATGTTGTATGTAAATGTAAAACAGATAGTATATATAAAATATAGATGTACTCCGTAAGGATGTGTAAGTAGACACATAGTGCAAATGTCTATGCTATGTAAGGTTTTAAAATGCAAAGAAACCACGTTGATAGAGATGTTTATAGAGAAGATTTAAAAATTAGACACACAGCCCACCCCCCAATCAACTGAAGGCACAAAAGCGCTTTCAAATGCTGCCCCTTCCCCGTTCTCCTTCTCCCATCCCGATTTGGGGCCGATTCCCCCAAATGGGGACTTTCCCCTCTGGGGCTGCGTAGGCAGCCTGGGAGCTGCTGCCAGGGCAGACACACACTCCAAAGCCCCTGAGTCTGGGTCTGCAATGGGGGGTGAAAAACCCCAAACAGGTTTGGGGGAAAGAAAACAATTCGGGGCTCTTGGGAAAGCCCACTCCTGCTGGGTTTGTGCAGTTGGAAAGGAGGGGGGTAAAAAAAGCGGGGGTGGGGGGGCGGAACCCTGCTAACCATTCTCATGCACAAAAGCAAAAAATCGCCAATTTCAATGTTGTGGAAAGGGTGAAAAAAACCCGGAAGTGAACCGTTTGGAAAAGCAATCCCAACTTTTACCTTATGGAAAAGCAAAAAAAAAAAAAAACCCCAAACGAACAAAACCAAAGTAACCCGAACAACAACAAAAAAAGCCAAACCATCCAACCGGAAATCACCAAAACTAAATAAACCCACCGAAAACCCTAAACTGGGGAAAATTTGGGGTGAAACACCGGCAGTTTGAGGGGCATTGCTGGGGCTTATCTGGAATGGATTCGCCGGAGCGGGTCAGTTATCTGGAGCGGATCATCTGCTGCAGGTTAGCCCAGGTGAGTTGCCCGTTGTGGATTATCCTGGGGGGACCCCCTGGTGTCAGTCATCCCCATGCATGTTCCCCGTGGCGTGTCTGCCCAGACATGCCCCTGTCCAGCGGTGTCCGCCTCCTCCCCCGCCCTCCCTCTGCGTGTGTCTGTGCCCTCCCAAACGCTTTCCCCTGACATGGCCCCCCCGCATGACTCTTTTTTCCCCCGGTGACGTCCTCCCTCTCCCTGGCCTCCTGTTCTGTGCTCGCTGAAGCCTTATGCTTACGCAGGATGAGCAGAGCAGGGTGCTGGCAGTGCAGAGGCGAGGCGAGGCGCTGCCAAGCCAACGAAGCCCAAGGCTCAGCAGCGCACAAGTCCTTTGCAGGTCAGCCACTGGCACCTGGTCTGCCTGGCTGCCCCGTGCCCTGACGCACAGCTGCCCCCCTCACCCCAGGCAGCCTGCCTTCGGAAGGGCAGCTGTGTTCCCCTGATTGATTTTCTTCTTTAACCCTCTAGGACCTGTTGACTTGCTGCTCTCCCTGTCACAGCCCTGATGCCGCAGGCCTACAGCAACTGATGGGGCTCACTCCGGGGGGGTGGGGGGTGGGAAAGGGGACCTTTCTCCCCAGGTCGTTTGTGCTGCTTCTCCTCCCTAGGGCGTGGGGTGGGGGTGAGTGGGGCAGGAGGGAGGACGGTAACGGCCACCTGATTTTTAAAGCAGTCGAGACGGAAGGACTAAAATGCTCGAGGCACTTTGGTGGTGGGCGGTGCGGAGGCAACGACTGACACTGCTGGGGCTGCGGGAGTGGGGAAGGTGCAGAGAAACATGAGCTCTGCGCACGCAGTAACAGTTCCGTTATCCCGGCGAACGTCACCCAGAGCCGGCGCGGGTCTTGCCCCAGAGAAGAGTGACGGACGTCGTGCCGCTGCCGCCGTGCTGTGCTACGGCAGCCGGGAATCGCGCATGCGGAGTGGCGATGGTGGACCCTGCTGACACCGTGCGGCCAAAGTGCGGTACCGCACCCGGAACAGACGCATGCGCAGTGGCGACGATGTGTCACTGCTCGCTGCTGCCACCGAGCGACCGAACCGCGGAACAGCGGGGGCCAGCTGCGCTACCCTGCTCGCGGCAGTCACCGAGCGCTCAAAACCGGGTACTGCAGACGGGCAGCCGCCCGTTCCCGAGGGTGAAGTTTTTTCGCTGGTCGCTGCTGCCACCGTGCAAGCAGATTCCGGTACTGCAGCCAGGCAGTTCCGTATGCACAGTGGCGCTTTACTTTCTGCCCCTGCTTCCACCGACCGCCCAAACGCTCGCAGTGCAGGTGGGCAGCCGCGCATGCGCAGTGGCGCCTTTTTGTGCTCGCTGCTGCCACCGTGCGACCAAAGAGCGGTACTGCAGGTGGGCGGCCGCGCATGCGCAGTGGGCCTTTTTGCTCTCTGCTGCCACCGTGCGACCAGACCGCGGTACTGCGGGTGGGCAGCCGCGCATGCGCAGTGGCGCCTTTTGTGCTCTCTGCTGCCACCGTGCGACCAAACAGCGGTACTGCAGGTGGGCGGCCGCGCATGCGCACTGGCGCCTTTTTGTGCTCGCTGCTGCCACCGAGCGACCGAACCGCGGAACAGCACGGGGGGAGCTGCGCTACCCTGCTCGCGGCAGTCACCGAGCGATCAAAACCGGGCACTGCAGACGGGCAGCCGCCCGTTCCCGAGGGTGAAGTTTTTCCGCTGGTCGCTGCTGCCACCGTGCAAGCAGATTCCGGTACTGCAGCCAGGCAGTTCCGTATGCACAGTGGCGCTTTACTTTCTGCCCCTGCTTCCACCGACCGCCCAAACGCTCGCAGTGCAGGTGGGCAGCCACGCATGCGCAGTGGCGTCTTTTCTGCTCTCTGCTGCCACCGTGCGACCAAAGAGCGGTACTGCAGGTGGGCGGCCGCGCATGCGCAGTGGGCCTTTTTGCTCTCTGCTGCCACCGTGCGACCAGACCGCGGTACTGCGGGTGGGCAGCCGCGCATGCGCAGTGGCGCCTCTTTCTGCTCTCTGCTGCCACCGTGCGATCAGACCGCGGTACTGCAGGTGAGCAGCCGCGCATGCGCAGTGGCGCCTTTTCGTCTCTCTGCTGCCACCGTGCGATCAGACCGTGGTACTGCAGGTGGGCAGGCGCGCATGCGCAGTAGCGCCTTTTTGTGCTCGCTGCTGCCACCTTGCGATCAAACCGCGGTACTGCAGGTGGGCGGCCGCGCATGCGCAGTAGCGCCTTTGTGCTCTCTGCTACCACCGTGCGACCAGACCGGGGTACTGCACGTGGGCAGCCGCGCATGCGCAGTGGCGCCTTTTCTGCTCTCTGCTGCCACCGAGCGACCAGACCGCGGTACTGCAGGTGGGCAGCCGCGCATGCGCACTGGCGCCTTTTTGTGCTCGCTGCTGCCACCGAGCGACCGAACCGCGGAACAGCACGGGGGGGAGCTGCGCTACCCTGCTCGCGGCAGTCACCGAGCGCTCAAAACCGGGTACTGCAGACGGGCAGCCGCCCGTTCCCGAGGGTGAAGTTTTTTCGCTGGTCGCTGCTGCCACCGTGCAAGCAGATGCCGGTACTGCAGCCAGGCAGTTCTGTATGCACTGTGGCGCTTTACTTTCTGCCCCTGCTTCCACCGCCCGCCCAAGCCCTCGTAGTGCAGGTGGGCAGCCGCGCATGCGCAATGGCGTCTCTTCCTGCTCGCTGCTACCACCGTGCGATCAGACCGCGGTACTGCAGCTGGGCAGCCGCGCATGCGCAGTGGCGCCTTTTGGCTCTCTGCTGCCACCGTGCGATCAAGCCCGGGTACTTCAGGTGGGCAGCCGCGCATGCGCAGTGGCGCCTTTTCGTCTCTCTGCTGCCACCGTGCGATCAGACCGCGGTACTGCAGGTGAGCAGCCGCGCATGCGCAGTGGCGCCTTTTTGCTCTCTGCTGCCACCGTGCGACCAAACCGCGGTACTGCAGGTGGGCAGCCGCGCATGCGCAGTGGCGCCTTTTTGCTCTCTGCTGCCACCGTGCGACCAAACCGCGGTACTGCAGGTGGGCGGCTGCGCATGCGCAGTGGCGCCCTTTTGCTCTCTGCTGCCACCGTGCGACCAGACCGCGGTACTGCAGGTGGGTCGCCGCGCATGCGCAGTGGCGTCTCTTCATGCTCTCTGCTGCCACCGTGCGATCAAACAGCGGTACTGCAGGTGGACAGCCGCGCATGCGCAGTGGCGTCTCTTTCTGCTCTCTGCTGCCACCGTGCGATCAGACCGCGGTACTGCAGGTGGGCAGCCGCGCATGCGCAGTGGCCACCCTTTGTATTCTGCTCGCTGCTTCCACCAAGCGACCGAACCCCGGGACTGCAGGCGGGAGCTGCGCTACCCTGGTAGAGATTTCCACCCGCCCCTTACCCGATCGCGGCAGTCACCGGTCGATCAAAACCGGGTACTGCAGACGGGAAGCTGCCCGTTCCCCAGGCTGAAGTTTTCCTCTGGTCGCTGCTCCCACCGTGCAAGCAGATGCCGGTACTGCAGCCAGGCAGTTCCGTATGCGCGGTGGCGCTTTATTTTCTGCCCCCTACTTCCACCGAGCGCCCAAACCCTCGTACCGCAGGTGGGCAGCCGCGCATGCGCAGTGGCGACCTTTTAGCTCTCTGCTGCCACCGTGCGACCAAACTGCGGTACTGCAGCCAGCAGCCGTGCACGGGCTGTAGCGACATTTTGCCGCGCTCACTTCTCCACGCCACTTAGTGACCCCCCGCACGCTACGTGGTGACGTCACCGTGGGGGCCGGAACCGTGTAGGCACAGCCCCTAGCGACAGGTGTTGACCCCTTGCGATAGCCCGTTGAGGGCGGTCCTGATACCCCTCGCCACGCTCTTAGCAACGGGCCCTGCCCCCGGCGATGGGCAGGCGGGCCGTCTGATGTCCGACCCACCTGGCCCCACCCACCCACTTTGGTGCTGTGCGGTGCACTTTGCTCTCTGCTGCCACCCTGCGAGCCTTCATCCCTCGGGGGGGCTCGGCCCGCCCCTTTTGCGGGGCGCTGTGGGAAGGGCGGGGGCGGGGCCCGGGGGTCGAAGAGCCCCAGCCGGGGCTCGGGCAGCTCTTGCTGCCCCTGGGCTTCTCTGCCGTCGGTGCTCCCGTGTTCCCTCGGGCGGTCGCAGCTTTGGGGCTGTCTCAGCCCCCCGGGCAGGCGTGCTCTGGCGTTTAGAGAAGCGGAGGCGTTGCCTGAGGTAAGGATTCCAGAGCTTGGCACTCTTTGGCAGCATCTGTACTAGAAAGGTCCCTTGTGGCCTGCTTTGCTTTTTTTCTCCCGGGATGTTGTTTCGGGCGCTGAGGGGGCGGTGAGACGGTTTAGTGGTATGGTGTTCTGTTTGGGGTTTGTTTTTTGCTTTGCTGGTTTTCTTCCCCCTTGTGAGATCATTTCATTCATTTATCATTTCATATTATCATTTACCCCGCGCCATTTCCGTCCCCTTTGGGCAGCAGCGGATCTGCTGCCGCTTCAGGCGGCCGCTTTCTCGAGGGCAAGGAGCTGGGACGACAACGGGCCGCTGCAGGCTCTGGTCAGGGTAAGAGGCTGTTCCCTGGGGAGCCGGCGCAGGGGGAGCGGAGGTACGCACGGGCACTTGTCGGTGCCCCTGGCCGGTAAAGGGAAGGTTAAATTGTTAGAGTGCAAATAAATACATTTTATTTAGGGAGGAGTCGTGACTAAATTTAATCGCACCTATTACTGAGCAAACCAGGCAGTCATTATTCCTAATCTGTAATTAAAAAAAAAATAAAGGCAGTCCTTTTTTATGCCATAAATAGAGTTGCGAGTCATTAATAGCTCAATCTAAATACAGCCGTTATTACATCAACTGCAGGCATTAATGACTCCTGATCAGAAACAAAATAAGGACAGTTTTAGAATCTACAATGAAAATTGAACTGGAAAGCTAAATTGGGAGTGGGTAATACTGAAATTGTAACAGGGCTGTTAGAAAGTTCAGAGGCAGCGACAGCTCCTGCTTCCAACCCAAGCAGTAAACGAAGCTTTAGATTCTTAAATGAACAGAAATAAAGGTGAGCTGTTAAACAGTGGCTGGGTTCAAGCGTAGGCATTAAGAAAATTTGCAGGTGCGGGTGATTCCTGACGAGAACTAACAATTCCAGAAGATTTAGATTTAAAATGACAAAGCTAATGGAGTGCCACAACCGCCCGGATGTAACTGCAGCCGCTTTGGGGGAATGCCCCAGCCCTCCCCAACCACCGCTATTAATTACTGCCAAGGAGAGCGAAAGTGAAAGTAGAAGCAGTGCAGGTGAAATGCGAGCAGTACGCTTTTCCTAAGTCATCTCTTCGTGTCAGGAGAGGAAAGAAAATGGAAAGAAGATGTTTGCAGGGGGTCTGTGCTGGGTTGCCTGCGCGTCTCTTCCGTGCGTCCTTGAGGAGACATTTAGCTCCTGTTGGGCGCTCGCAGGTGGAGACAGGGCGAGCTGGAGGCGGGATCGGTGCCGGCCCTGAAAAAGGGATGGGCAACGAGCTGAGAGAAGAGGGGGCAAGGGCTGAAAAAGGGTCTCCAGTTCTGCAGGGAAGGCAGCGGGATGTGACTCGGCAACCGCTCTGAGGAGTGCAGGGTCATTCGCTGCGATGAAGTCAGGGTCTGCGGCTGGCCCGGAGAGGCAGCAGAAATCCCAAACTCTTTGCAGGGGTACCGGCCAGATTAGGGCAACACCTGAACAGTAAAACCATTTAGGGGAAGCAGAGCTGGGCTGCACCGCGTGGCCAACCTCCCTCTTCTCCGTGAGTCCCAAAGGGGCAGCTCCAAGAATGTGCTGAGAATTCATCCCTTGCGCTAAAAATGAGACGTAAGTAGCACCCACCCGTGAATTTTATTTTCTCTCTCGCTCTGCGGCTCCTGCCTGCTTGTCTCTCCTCAGTGTTCACCTGCACCCGTGCTCGGATGGGGCAGCTGAGGGAAGGTGCTGCCATCTCCCCAGCCCCGGCGGACCGCCCCTCAGCTGTGTCCTCTGTCAGGGAGCGTCGTCATCTCTCCTGCCTCCCAGAGCGTGTCCTGTAGTGGCAGACGCGCGGGCTTTTCCCTGCACGCGCATACGGGAAGGGAAGCACAGTGAGAGCTGGGCTTGTCAAAGAGTAACGGGGGTGGTGGGAAGCGTAGCTAGAACCGGAGAGCTACAGCGCAAAAGCAAAGCAGACGGGACACAAAAGTAAAATGGTGCACAGGAATGCTGAGGCGAGAACTCCCGCAGCACACAGGAAATCAGTGTCGGAATCTATTTTCTTCTGACTGCCAAATTAAAAATAATGGCACGCTTTGCAACGCTAAGCTCGCTCTGATCGTCTGAACTGTTTCTTTCCAACTCCCCACCGCCCCCAGCACACCGTTCAGCCTCCTCAGCCTGAAATGCCTTGTTTTCCTTCTTTTTTTTTTTTTTTTTTTTTATGACAGGGCAACTTCTGTTCCCGAGGTGGTGCCCACAGTACAGCTATCTCTTCGAAGGCAGTTTGGTTTAGGTCAGAGAATGTTTAGCCTGGACTGAATCAGCCTCTGTTTCTATTTCTGGAAATCATCGGTCCTGTGCATAAAGCCCGGAAAAAAGGAAATATGAACCAAAGGACGTGGGGCCTGCAGGGCTAGGAAAATATTTGAGAAGAGGTTCAGTGGGGAAATGACTGTTTGTCTGTGGGGCGTCCAGGCAAGCAACCCAGCTGCTAGAAAGCGGCGCTGTCCCCAGGATGGCCTCGGCGGTCCCGTCGGAGTCGGGGGAACAAGGACAAGGCAGGGTGAAGCATCTGACCTGCCGTGTGGAACGTGACTGTACAAAGCACGTGTGATGCACTGCAAGTTCATTTGTTTAAACTGTGAGTTAAAGAAGGTGTGCAGTTGCTTTGTAAACAGCCGACGCTCTAAAGCTACACCCGTCTAACTGCTAGCTGTATTAAATCTATCGTATTGCTGTTTCTGCATTAAAAAAAGTAACAAACCAACACACCTATGTAAGCACGTCTAAGTACAATGGAAAACCACTGTTTAACGCGTGGCATGTGTGGGTTGTTTTTTTGGGGTGGGAGGGTGGGGTGTATGACAAAAACCTGCGAGAGACACACGCACACACGCACGTGTAATGTTTAGCGCTCACCTAAACCCAAAAAAGAAAATCCACTCTTTATTTTGCAGCATTAGCATTAGCTTCCAGCGCACAGCCTGAGCGCGTACCTCTGCTCTCACCATCTGCTCCCTCTTCAACCGTGTGTGGCTGTCATCATCAGCTTGCACAGGCTTTCCTCGTGCAAGTTTCCGCGACAGCTTACGAGAAGGCAGGGAAACAAACCCAGCAAGACGCGTAGTGCCTTCCTCTATGGGCTCCGTCCAGCCTTTGTTAAAATGAGCAGAAAAGAAATCTGCTGCTGCCTTTACCCTGACTGACTCTTACAGAGAGCATCTGACTTGACCCGCAGCAAAGCGATGCCCCAGGCAGCAGCACGTATTGGCGCGCGCCGCGGTTTCACCCACCTGTTTTACTGCGCCGGTCCTTTCCCACGGCCGATGCCGCAGATGTGGCGCGCCCCACCCCCAAACCTCTTTACGAGGGTTCCCTGGGCTCTGCAAGTCGCCTGCTGGACGTGTTGCTGATTCAGGCACGGGCAAAGTCAGCTTCTTCGCTGGCCTCGGGCCAGGGCAGCCACGTACTCGAGGGAAACTGAGAATATCTCCAGCGAGATCTCACCGGGCGGCTGGGACCTCGTCAGTAGGGGAGAAAGCCAAGCGACTGACACTGAAAGGGAGCTCTTTGCTAGGCTGTAGATCGTAAAGTTAAAAAAGAAAACAAACCTGCCTTTTTAAAAATGCCCTCTTTTGAGTCTGCCACGTTTGATACAGATTTTTAAAATTGCAGGGTATATCTCCTACAGGCCTCATGCAAAGGGAAGTGAGTACCTCTGGCTCTCAGGACAAGGGGGTCCCTCAGGAGCCCAGGTGCTCACGCCAGCCGGCATCTGGCACAGCACAGGGCAGGAGCTTTGGCAGTAGTACGTGAGCTGAGAATGAGAGTCAGGCAGCACTGCACGCTTCTCCTGTGAGCCGCCGAGGCTCGCGCGCTGTACCTTCCACGAATAAAAGGCCAGAAGAGTCAGCATTTCTGCTAGTTCCAGCCTCATCCGTACCCTCGTTAGTGTAACTGTAAGCGAGCGTCCCGTAGCGACTGGGAGCGTGGCAGCTGGGCTTCCTGCGCTGCCTTAGGTTGTGCCCTTGGAGAGACCCTTCTCCGAGCCCCGGGCTGGGTGGGCTGCGGTGCCGTTCAACGCTGAATAGGCACGAAGGCCTATAAACAAAATGTATTTATATTGCACCCATACCCGGCAGCCAACCGCCGCTTTATTTACGTATTCTGCACCTCCTGCCGACGCTTTTAAACTTAGCCGATATTGCCGCAGTTTTCTCTGACGGGGCAGGGGACTGCCACGCAGCAGGGGGAGTTTCTGGGTGCCTCCCACGGACACAGACGTCCTCAGCTGGGTAGGGACAGGGTGAGAGCTGGAACAACTCTGCTGACATGTAAGGGCCGTCCCAGGGCAAGGCTCCTCGGTCTGGGGGCTGAAAGGCGAGCCGCGCTGGGTGGTTGGTGTGGGAGTTGTGGAGCAAGTAGGGGAAAAAAAAACCAAAAAGAAAAAACCATCCAAATGTTTCACAGCAGGTAGAAAGCTTGGCAGAAAGCAAACTGAATGCTGTAAAGACAAAAGCCGAAAGCCGGCTATGGACTGTACGAAAAGAGTCAGTGCCACGGAAAGAGGTTATTTCTTCAACTGACCATAGGAGGCTTTTTGTGAGATAACACAACACCTCTTCTTTCTGCTACAGCGCGGCACCGCAGCAGTAATGGGCCAGAGCGTGCGAGCGCCTTTGGCAGGATCGGTAACGGCCGGGGCACGGCCGACCGGCCAGCCCACCTTCCGCACAAGGAAAACACCATTCCCCTGGAACGCCACGCAGACCCAGGACGGGTAAGGCGGAGGCCGAGCCCAGGCGCCCCCATTGCCAAGGACCACCTTGGCCTTGCAGCGTCTCACGCTTCGGGGTGTTCTGCTGGCCGTGGCTAAGCTCAGGCCCTCTGCTCGTGGCTGCCCCCGGTCCCCCGGCGCCGGTCGGGCCCCAGCCCCCAGCGCGGTGCGGCGCAGGGCAGTGACCCAGCAGGGCGGCCCCACGGGCCCCAGCCCCCCACCCCTCGCCGTGCCTGCGGCCAGGGCCCCGCGGCCGCCGGCCCCTTCCTCCTCTGCCCGCTCCCGTCGCGGACGGCTCGGTATGTGTCACGAGGGGCAGCCCCGTTGAGCAGCTCTGGGAGGGCGCGCGGCTCCGCCCGGCCGTGACCGGGGCCCGCAGGGGTTTCCCGCTCGCTCGCTCGCCCCGAAAGGAGCTGGCCCCGAGCCGGCGCGTCCCCCCCCCGCCCGGCCCACGGCGCCCTCGCGAGCTGAGCGCGGCCCGGCCAGCAGGGGGCGCTGGCGCTCAACGGCTGGGCGCGGGGGCGGTCCGGCGCGGGGGAGGGGCCGGTGGGGGCCGGTCCTTCCGGCCGCCCTCTAAGGGCCGCCCCGCGGGGCTCCGGCTTCCGGTGGCGCAGCGCGGCGGAGCGGAGGTGGGAGCGGTGCGTGGGGCGGCTGCGCCGCGAGGTGTCTCTTTGCGGTGCCGGGGCCCCTCTGCGGCCCGGCGTGGGAAGCCCGTGGCCGGCGGAGACTGCTCGGAGCTGGGCGGGGAGCACCGCGGCAGTCCGACCGCAGGCAGCCATCCCCTGCGGTGGCCGCCAGCTCCTCAGGACTCCTGGAGGCCTGGCAGCGCCCGACCCTCGCCTGCGGCAGCCGCCTGGGAGAGCAGCGCGGCCGTGGCCAGGGGCCGGAGAGCGCTGGTGAGTGAGTTCGGGCAGCGGTGGAGGCTCCGTGCCGGGCCCGGGCCCGGGGCCGGGGTGGGGGGGGGGCGGCTCCGTGCCGGGCCCGGGCCCGGGGCCGGGGTGGGGGGGGGCGGCTCCGTGCCGGGCCCGGGGCCGGGGCCGGGGTGGGGGGGGGGCGGCTCCGTGCCGGGCCCGACCCCGGGCCGCTCCGGGCCGGGCCGGGGTGGGGGGGGGGGGCGGCTCCGTGCCGGGCCCGGGCCCGGGCCGCTCCGGGCCGGGGTGGGGGGGGGGGGGCGGCGCCGGGCCGGGCCCGGGCCCGGGCCGCTCCGGGCCGGGGTGGGGGTGGGGGGGGCGGCGCCGGGCCGGGCCCGGGCCCGGGCCGCTCCGGGCCGGGGTGGGGGTGGGGGGGGCGGCGCCGGGCCGGGCCCGGGCCGCTCCGGGCCGGGGTGGGGGTGGGGGGGGCGGCTCCGGGCCGGGCCCGGGCCCGGGCCGCTCCGGGCCGGGGTGGGGGTGGGGGGGGCGGCTCCGGGCCGGGCCCGGGCCCGGGCCGCTCCGGGCCGGGGTGGGGGTGGGGGGGGGCGGCTCCGGGCCGGGCCCGGGCCCGGGCCGCTCCGGGCCGGGGTGGGGGTGGGGGGGGCGGCTCCGGGCCGGGCCCGGGCCCGGGCCGCTCCGGGCCGGGGTGGGGGTGGGGGGGGCGGCTCCGGGCCGGGCCCGGGCCCGGGCCGCTCCGGGCCGGGGTGGGGGTGGGGGGGGGCGGCTCCGGGCCGGGCCCGGGCCCGGGCCGCTCCGGGCCGGGGTGGGGGTGGGGGGGGCGGCTCCGGGCCGGGCCCGGGCCCGGGTGGGGGTGGGGCGGCTCCCTGCCGGGCCCGGGTGGGGGTGGGGCGGCTCCGTGCCGGGCCCGGGCCCGACCCCGCGGTGGGGGGGGGGCGGCTCCGTGCCGGGCCCGGGCCCGGGCCCGACCCCGGGGTGGGGGGGGGGCGGCTCCGTGCCGGGCCCGGGCCCCGCAGTGAAGCCCTGGTCGGGCATCGTTCGCTTTTGCACAATGTAGGGCTTTCCCCGTCTATTTTCTGTGTACTGTGTTTTGGGCCACCTGAAACCCTTTGGCCGGGTAGGTTTGGTGCGGGGAGATGGCAGGTCTGGAGCCTGAAAGATCTCGGGTGGGGGGCGGGGGAGGTATTTTTGCCTTAAAACTCTGAGCCCACCTCGTGTGTCATGTCGTGTTATCACGTCGTGAGTCTGGTGACTGTGGCAAATGGCTCAGTTGGGCGTTTTCTGATAAATAACTTCTGAACGTGTACGTGTGTAGGCACGGGGAGATTTGTGCAGGGTGACAGAGCCCCTTGTGCTTCTGTGCTAATGTCTACCTGTTCTAGACCTCCAGTGTTGGAAAGCCTTTGTTTAGTGCCTAGTTGTGCCTGCGTAACAAATGTTTTAGCTGCTGATGTGTTATACCTCTGCTGTGAACTTTTTCCTGGGTGGCTTGATTGTTTCTGGTTGTCCGTGTAAATCTAGGCAGATATTTTCTGCCCGGTGGTGAAGCCTATCGCTTTGGATAACAAAGGGCAGGAGAGCAATAAAGAAAAAGGTGATTCGTCTGCTGCAGCTCCTTGGAAACGATTCGTTCCTTATTTTCTGCCATTGGGGAGGTGTTGTGCTTTCCAGATAATGCAGCCTCTCCTGTGCCTGTCCACGCCGTGCATTTTTGTCCTGCCCTTGCTTGAAAAGGCTCTCCTTGCCTTCTTCCTCTGTGCTGCAGTTGGCTTAATCTCTCGCTGCTGCTGCTGGAAGAGGGATAAAGGGAGTGTTGTTGATCGGGTTGTTAAAAGCTTTTTCGCGGGCTGTAACGCGCGGGGAGGGGGCGACTCAGTACGGGGGAGGGGGAGGATCAGGCTGCGGGGAAAATGGGAAACCAACATCACCCTTCCCTCCTACGGCGCAGCCCGGCTGCACGGCTCCCCGGGGATGCCCCTGCCCCGCGGGTGTACCGTGTGTGCGCCCCCCGCGTGGGGCGGGGGGGGACGACACACCCCCACACAGTCGGCGGCACTGGGGCAACCCCTGCCCCAGGGCTCCGCGCTCGTACCCGGCTCTCCCCGCTCCGGCACGGCACGGGGCTGGACGCACCGAGGAGACCCCGGAGCGGCTTCTCGCGGCTGGGCGAGAACAGGGCCTGGCCCCGAGCAGCCGAGCGGGCACCGCCGGTAGCTCGGAGGAGCGGGGCCGGCTCGGCTCGAGGCGTCAGAGCGAAAAGGGACGAGAACCGTCCCGGAGCGTTGGGGGGGCGGCGGATGGTCCGGTGGCCGGGTTCGGCTCCGTGCCGGGCCGTGGGGCAGCCGGAGCCGCGCCGGGGGGCAGGTGAGGAGCCGCGTGGCCGGGCGCGCTGTGGGTCGGTGGGTTTCGGCTGTGGGGTCTCCCGGTCCGCGGAGTCCCCGGGGGGGGGTTGCGGGCAGCAGTGGCCCCGGGCCGAGCGCTTTCGTGGGTCGGTGGTTGTGTTTTGGGGCCGAGCCCGTGCCCGGCCGTGGGGAAGTAGGGGCAGCCCCACCCGGCTCTCGGCTGCTCCTCGTCGGGGTCGGGCGGCGGCGGCGACCCCGGCGGGGGCTCCTGTGGTGCCGGGCGGGTCCCCCCTTGCCCGCGAGGCAGGCAAGGACCCTGGCTGCTGCCGCCGCGGTTTGCTGGAGGCGGGCTGGGCCCGGCCCCCTGTGGGGTTGGGGTGCGGGCCCGGCGCTGCCGGGGAAACGCGGCCTGCGAGAGCAGGAAGAAAGCGCTGCCGGGCCGGCGCTGGGCTGCCCCGCCGGGGTGCGGGGCCGGGCCCGCGCAGTTCAGTTCCCAAGGCCTCCCCGACAGTGCCCGCGTGGGCCGTGGGGGTGCAGGGCTGTGGGGTGGCTGCGCTCTCCGCGCCCCTGAGCGTTGCCCGTGGGGACTGCGGAGGGGGCCGGGACGCAGCCAGGCTCAGCTGGTTTGGTCCCTGAACGGGGAGAGCACAGCTCTTCTGTTCCTGGGCCTTGAGAGCAGGCTCCTGTGGCTGATGCCGGGGCCCTGAAACAGATCGAGTCGTGCGTTTTGAGGGCCTGAGCGAGGGGACTAAGTCGTGTGGTTTTGGGCTGAGGAGCAGAGGTCAAGTGCTGCATTTTTGGGACTTGAGAACAGGCTCAGCAGCTGGGCTTTTTGGCTCAGAACCGGTCCCAAAGTGAGCTGGTTTGGGGGCCAAAAGCAGCAGCCGGTTTGGCTGCTTGTGCAGGCTGGGGGGTGGGGGCATTGGGGGCTGCAGGGGAAAGCAGGGGTTGGGCAGGGTACGAGGACCCTCCCCGGAGGTGGGGGTCCGGTCACATCGGACCCCGAAGTTCGGGAGGCCGGCATGCACCAGAGCGAACTCGCCACCTGAGGCGGGTCTCTGGAGGAAGGGTGCTTTTTGGATCCAGCGCAGCGCACCCTCTTTGGGTCCAGCTCTTCTTTCTGCGCTGCTTAGAATAGTTATTAACCAATTAATTAATCATACAAACTAAGTCACAACAGCTCTGTCGGCTCCATCGTGGTTCGGAGCTCTGAATCGGTTTCACTTGGTGTCTAACATGTTTTTTCCCCGAGGAGAGGCTAAGTTTCAAAGTTAATTAGTTTTCTCATAAGTGTGTCAGTCAATAAAATTGAGTTACGATTGTTAAAACCACAAAGGTGACAGGAGTCTCACGGATCTGGTCTATTTCTGAAAATGTATTCATCCCATGCAAATGTCATCGGGATACAGATCATCTGCACTTCATGCTCTGACAAGACAAGATGCTGAGACAGGGATGAGCTCCAAAAGGACTACTGAAAAGAAAAAAAACGCATTCCACAGTCATGGGGTTTTTTTGGTTGCGTTTGGGGGGGCGGGGTGGCTTTAACAAAAGAGTGCAGTGTTGGCCGGCAGCAGCCTGCAGAGCACTTTTGCTGCCTGATCTCTCCTTTTCTTCTCTTCCACTCCTCTTTCAGGGCTGTAATTGTCATTTGGATAGTTTTAGAAGAGCAGTTAAGTTGCTCGCCTGTGTCAATGTGCTGGTAATACCAGGAAGGTGAATGCTTGAACCGGTCGGGCGGGTAGGAATGAATAACTTGGCTGCAGGTAGAACTTCTGAGGGAAGACCAGCAAAACCAGGAAGCAAATAGCAAGTTCCCAAAAAATGTGCGGGTGTCAAACACATAAAAGTTTCATTGCCGAATGTTTTTGGGAATATGTTCCCAATGGCTATTTTTAGTAAACATAAATTTTCAGGAGATTCAGGGTTGTGCGTGGCAAAACATGTCCCTCTGTTTTTGTGTCCTGCCGCACAAACGGCCGGCGGCAGGGCTCTTGTTCCCTGCTCTCGCTATTGCCACAGCAGGGCTGCGATATTTAGACCTAAGAGATGGGTTTAGGAATGGAAGGAGAGAGAACGCCTGTGTTCTGTAAGGGCTATGAATGCTGACCCTTTGTCTCCGTCTGCCGCTTTTCCTGTGCGGGTGATGAAGCTGTTTTACTTTTCTCTGTTGTTCCAGGTCTAAATAGCTGCGAAGCTGTCGCCGCTGTGGGTGCGCAATTTGTGTTGCTGTGTTTCTGTGGAGTTCTAGCTACGGCTCGCTTCTAGTGTGGCCAAGCGTCAAGGTAGGGCTTTCAGTTTAAAGCTTCAGAAGCGCTGCGCGCCGAGATGGGTGTAGGTGAAACTGCTGTTGCGCCTGCAGCTGTGCTCGCAGGGATGCTGGGTGGCTCTGCATCAAACCGGCGAGGTGCGCGTGGACCTCCGTCGGGCTGCGCCCTGGGTGCGCGAGCGTGCCGTGTTTTTGCTGTTCCGGCTTGCACGTGCGAGGGCTTAACGTTTGATTTAATGCATTTCCTTTAACGGCAGGCTGTAGTTGGGCTCTAGATGGTATTCCTACGTGGGCGCAGGAGCTGTGGAATGGTTAAGCTGTTGCTGTGCCTCCAGGTGACTTGTTCAGTAACGCTGTTTTTCCAGGTGCAGATGGATGAGTCGTGCAGGGCAACGGAGGAGGGCCCAGGGGAGCGCTGTAAGAAGGTGAGTCTGTGTAGTACTGGAGGGAAGATGTGACTGATGGCTATAGGGCTCCATTATGGGTTTTACTCTTTTTTTTTTTTTGTGATCCGAGGGTGCTAAGCGATGAGCCGAGCGTGATCTGGGCCCTGGAGGTGAGTCAGGCAAGGTGACCGGTGCTTGGTGGGCTGGAGTAGGTGTTCTTTTTCAGGTTATTCAGGGTTTTTTCTCCTTCTCTTCACTTTCCCATCCCAATTTGGGGCCGATTCCCTCAAACGGGGACTTCCCCCTGTGGGGCTGCTTATGCAGCCTGGGAGCTGCTGCCTGGGCACAAAAATACCTCAAACCCCTTACTCTGGGTCTGCAATGGGGGGTGAAAAAACAGAAAGAATTCTGGTGGAAAGAAAACAACTTGGGGCTTCTGGGAAAGCCAACTCCAGCTGGATTTGTGCAGCTGGAAAGGAAAAAAAGGGTGGTGGTGGGGAAGGAACAACCACCTAAAAGCACCCACCAACCATTCTCATGCACAAAACCGAAAGTGAAAATGACCATTTTTTGTAGGGTAAAAGCACAAAAAGTCCCCACAGAACTCAGTAGTTTGGAAAAGCAACCCCAATTATTACATTATGTAAAGAAGGCGGGGAAAAAAAGAAAACCAAAACAAAACCCTATCACAACCCTGATGCCACATGCCTACCAGCAGTTCCTGGGGCTTATTCTGCGGGGGTGGGGAACCCAACCTTGTTCCCCAGGTTTGCTGTGCTGCTTCTCCTCCCTCGGGCATGCGGGGGGCAGTGGCATGGACAGTAGCAAGCACCAGACGTTTTTAAGCGGTCGAGAGGAAAAGACAAATGCTCGAGACGCTTTGCTGTTTGGTGCAGAGGCAATGAATGGTGCTGCTGGGGCTGCGAGGGGGAAAGGTGCAGAGGAATAGAAGCTCTGTGGATGCAGCCAAGTTATGGTTTCTGGATGGTATTAATCGAGAAGAGTAATTCAGATAATGCTGCTGCCCAGCGACCAGAATTGGGTACTGAGCCCGGGAGCCGCGCACGCGCGGTGGCGTCCCTGTGATCCCCATTGCTCTCTCCGCAGGTAACAGCCCTGCGATGCTGCGGTGCCTGCGAGGTGATGCCGCCGTGCTCGTTGCTGCTTCCTGGTAAGGAAAGGCCTCCTCCGCTCCTGCTGCAGCGTGGTGGTGTGTCGGACACGATTCCCTGTGTCGGGTGAGGCCTAGGGCTGCCGGCGAGGTGAGCGAGCGCCTTTGGTGGGTGCAGGGGTGTCTCCTTGTGTGCCTGCACTACTGGGGCTGGTGGGATGGGAAGCTTCAAACGACCCGCCGAGGCAGGCTTCTGGTATGCTAAAGGCGAGTGGGTGAGGGCAGCCCTAGGAGTTACTCGGGAGCTGATAGAAGGGAAGAAGGAAAGGAGGAGGAGGATGATGACCTTTTCCCCCTGCCCAGGGTGCAGAAGATGGCCGACTCTCCAGCTCACCAGAGCTCGCCCTCAGCCTCCCCTGGCCCCCCTTGCCCAGTGCGCCTGCTCCCAGCTCCAGCACGAGCGAGCTAGGCTACGTGCCGAGGAAGCCTCATCTCGTAAGAGCTGTAAGACACCCATGTGTTCTCTTCAGGTGGAGGACGGCCTAGAGTCTGGAGCTGCAGAAGAGGCAGGGAGGAGAGAAGGGGAAAGAAGCATGTGAACGGCTAAATTGTGCCAGCAGCGCTGAGAGCGAGAGTCGCGGTGAGTCCTGGGCCAGTGGGGCCCCGTTGCCTCTCTTGTGCGTCCTGGGCCCTCCCTGTCTCTCCCCCGGCCCCCTCTCTTTCCTTACCTGCTGCAAAATTTTATTTTTTCTTTTGGGCCCCCCCCGCACCTTCTTTCTCCATCTCGCTCTGAGTGGCTCCCTGCCTCCCCGTCTTTTTCAGTCCTCCCTCTCTCTGTCCTGTAGCCTGTGGCTCCTTTTTCTATCTCCGCCTCTCTCTGCCTGGCTCTGGCTCCGTTTTTTTATTCCTCCTGCTCTGTCCTGTAGCCTGTCGGTATTTTGTCTTTCTCTGGCCCTCTTGGTCTGACTCCCTGTGTTACCGAAAAACGCGGTAAAATCGGAAACGACTCCTCAACGCCAATTTAGTATTAAAGAGCAGGCATTCTTTATTCACGGCGCCAGATGCATGGGGGATCGCTCCTCCTGGCGTGCGTACCTCACACACCTTTCCCGTACAATTTGTAGATCAAAATTTTACGTATTCATATATATTCATTATTGCCCTGTCTGCTGATCGGTACAAACTTGCTCGTTCCGTATGTAAATCGCTGCGCAGGCTCGGTTGTCCTCTTCCGTTGTTCTCTTCTGAGTAGGTGGTATTACTTGGGTCGGTGGTGGTCTGTGAGTCGGTGGTCGTGATCTCCCCCTGCCGGAATTACCTTTTTACCTTCTTGGCTAGTTTTCTCAGTCCGCTCCACGAAACCGCGTTTTGTCGTCCTTTTCTGACAGAAGCACGTTGTCTGTTGTTCTGTTGACATTAACGATCGCCTAGGGACTAAAATGCAGATCGACAGACACACCGATTCGTACGCTCCACGTTCCCGTAATGGAACACCGTCTCTGGTTGGTTGATTTCATCGCTTTGGTTACACCTGTTCCTGTTGTTCAGTTTCTTCTTTTTTGGCTTTGTTTGATTCTCTCTGTGATTCTGTTTTTCTCTGCCTCGCTTTTCCCAGCTCCCCGTCCCTCACTTGGAATGCCCGTTGTCCTTCACCAGCTCACTCTCCCTTGGTTGCCATCCCCGTTTCTGAATTCCTCCTGCTTTGCCACGTAGCCCGTGGCTTTTTTCTTAATCTCTCTGTCTGCCTCAACGCTCCCGCCGCGCTTTTTAATTCGTCTGCTCTGTACCCTGCTACTGTTCTTGCCTTTCTGAGTTCTTCTCTGTCCAGCTCCCTTTCCCTATTTGTGGATTCCTGTTCTTCCTGCACCCGCCGCTGTTCCCTGTGACCTCCGTCTCTCTCTGTCCAGCTCCCTGTCCCTAGGTTTTAATTCCTGCCTCTGCCCGCTGTAGCCCGTCTAGATGTTTCTCTCGGCCTCTCTCTCTGTCCGGCTCCCTCTCTCTGTGTTCTAATTCCACGTTCTCTGTCACGTAGACCCGTGCTATTTGTTTGTCCTCATCTCTCTCTGTCCAGCTCCTTGCTGCGATGTTTTATTTCTTCCCTCTCTCTCTGTCTTTGTAGCCCGTTGCTGTTGTTGTGTTTTTGGTTTTTGTTTTTTTTTTTCCCACTTGTTTCTTCGTTTGTCTCTGTCTGCCTCCCAGTGCCTGATCTTTAATTCCTCCTTCCCTGTTGGGCCGCTGTTCCTTTTTTCCATTCTACGTTGTGTTCTCTTTGGTCTCCTGTTCTTATTCATCGGTTCCCTCCTCGCCGCCCTGTGGCTTGTCCCCATTTTAGTGTTGCCTCTCTTTCCCTCTCTCTGGCTTCTTGCCCCTGTTTTTAAAATTCCTCCCTCTCTTCTCTCTTCCCTGTTGGCCGTGTGATCGTCAGCCTTTCTCCACCTCTTTCTGCCCAGCTCTCTGTGTCTATCCATTAATTCTTCCCTCTCTGCCCTGTAGCCTGTAGCTTTTGTCCTTTCTCCATCTTGCTGTCTCTGGCTTCCCCGTGACCCTCTTTTAGAATTGTTTCTCTCTTCTTTCTGTACGCATTGCGATTCCTTTTGCTCCCCATCTCCCTTTGTTTTGGGTGTTGTTTTGTTGTTGTTTTTCTGGCTCCCTGTCCCTAATTGTTAATTCTCTGCCTTCTCATGCTCTGTACCACGTAGCCCCGTGGTTTGTTTTGTGGTGTTCCCTCCCCGGCCCCTTCCCTCCGTCATTGGCTGTCTCGGCTCCCTGTCCCCGTGGCTTCATTCTTCCCTTTCTGCCCTGTTCTTGTCGCTTATCTTGTCTTTCTCCATCGCGCTCGGTCCAGCTTCCTGCCCCTATTCTTCTTTCCTCCCTCGCTGTCGTGCTGCCTGCCCCAGGTTCTTTGTGCGTCTCCAGCCTGCTCCTCTTCCTTCTTTGTTGGTCTGTGTCCTGCTCTTCCCTCTTTCTGCTGCCTCTCTTCCCCTCTCTCTGCTGCTTTTATCTCCACCTCCGTCAGGCTCCCTGTCCTCCTCTGGCCGTCCTGTTCCCTGCCTCGTGCCTTCTCACTACACGCACACACGTCCCCCCCGCCCCGTCCAGCCGGATGCCGCTCTTCTCTTCTCTCTTCCTACTGTCCCGTGCCCTGCTCCTCACCTTTGGTGGCCTCCCCCTCTGCCCAGCAGCCCGTCGCCCCAGGAGCCAGGCGACGGACGGTCCGTTCCCTGCCAAACCGGGACAAGCGCGTGCTGTGGCTTAGCCCCAGCTGGCTATTCTGCACCAGGGAGCTGCTTGCTCACTCCACCCTCAGTGGGCTGGGGGAGAGAGCTGGAAGGGTAAGAGTGAGAAAAATCATGGGTTGAGATCAAGGCTGTTTAATAGGTAAAGCAAAAGCTGTGCGTGGAAGCAAAGCAAGGAATTAATTCACTCCTCCTTTTCGGCGGGCAGGTGTTGAGCCACCTCTGGGAAAGCAGGGCTCTGTCATGTGTAATGGTTACTTAGGGAGAGAAATGCCGTAGCCCCCGCCCTCCCTCCCCCCCCCCCCCCCAAGGACTCCCCCTTCTTCCCCCAGCTGCGTGTGCTGAGCATGATGTCAAATGGTATGGAATATCCCTTTGGTCAGTTAGCTGGGAAAGCTTTCCCAGCTGTGTCCTCTCCCAGCCTACCTGCTGGTGGGGCACTGAGAGAACCAGAAGAGGCCCTGACTGTGGAAGCAGTGCTCAGCAAGAACCAAAACATCTCTACATTATTAACGGTGTTTTGAGCATAAATCCAAAACGTATGCCTTCCTAGCTACTGTGGAGAAAATGAGCACTATCGCAGCCAACACCAGCTCCGTGCGGCTGCGGCAACGGCGGCCGAGGTGGCCTTGGGGCAGGGGGGGAGCGTTGGGGACCCTGACCCACGAATGGCTCCTGGGACTTGTTACGTGCGCGCCTGCACAAACACCTGCCCTCTCCTTTGCCCTCAGGGCTGCGTTTGCGCTGCCTTTGCGTGGGGCAAGGGGCTGTGATGGAGCCCAGGGGAGGAGGTGGTGCACTGTGGGGGTGAGGGGAGGGGGCCCCCCGTTGCTGCTGCGCCTCAGCTGATGGCGGGGTCTGGATGGAGGAGCCCCAGGTGCGGGCGGTGGGGCTGACGGTGCCGGCTCCTCCCTGGAAAAGGGGTGGTGCCCGGCTCCGGGGGGCCAGTGTGAGCCGAGGGCGGAGCGGAGCTGTGGCCGAGCGTCAGTGGGCTGCGACTGTAGCGAGGGAGGAGGTGAGCGGGGGCTGGGTGGTGGAGCGCTGCGTCCCGGGTCAAGCCCCGAGGAGGGCTGCGGCGGGGCAGCGCCGGGTCGGAGCGGGCGGTGGGGAGAGCGAGGCTGTGCTGAGGGCTCGGTGGGGCTTCCGGGTGCATCGGCGGCCGGGACGGTGGCCCGCAGGGTCCGAGAGCGGGGAGGGCGGGCTGGCGGCGTGCCGGGAGCTGTGGTGGTGCGCCTGCCGGGTGGCCGTGCGGCCGTGTTGTGGCGCAGAGCATGCCGGGAGGTGTAGTCCTTGGGGCGCGCGGCTGCCGGGCGGCCGTGTTGTGGCGCAGAGCATGCCGGGAGGTGTAGTCCTTGCGGCGCGCGGCTGCCGGGCGGCCGTGTTGTGGCGCAGAGCATGCCGGGAGGTGTAGTCCAGGCGCAGTGGCTGCCGGCGCTGTCACGTGGTTCGCCGGGGCGTGGCGGGAGGCGCGGTCTTCCGGCGCTCGGGTGCCGGGCGGCCGTGCCGCGTACGGTAGGCGCGGTGTATTTTTGGGGTTGGATTCGTGTTGATTTCTGGGGGCTTGCGGGTGCGGCCGCTCCCCGAGAAGCGGTGAGTTCCCCGGGAGCTGACAGAAGGGAAGAGGGAAAGGAGGAGGACCTTTTCCCCCTGCCCAGGGCGCAGATGATGGCCGCCTCCCCGGCTCGCCGGAGCTCCCGCTCAGCCTCCCCGGCCCCCCCTTGCCCCGTGCGCCTGCCCCCAGCCCCGGCACCTCCCCTGAAGCGTGCTGCGTAGCCCTTGGCCGCCCCCAGGCCCTGTCGTGAAGGCAGCGAGCCGGCCCTCAAGCGCACTGGATTCCCCCTCGGCGCAGGGGCCCTTAGCAGTAGCGCGGGGAAGGGGCGCTGTGTCCGGAAGCCCCTGCGCAAGGAGAGGCTTTGGTCAGGGTCGATCGACGGTAATGACGGTCGCTGTTTCTTCTTTCCCTCTCCCAGAGACCGTGCTGAGGACGTGGTTGTCTGTCCTTCCCCCGGGGACGCCGTCGACTGCGGCCGTCTCAGGCTTGCGTGGCTTCTCTCTGCCCGGCTTTGCCATCCTCGCGGCGCCGGGGCGAAAAGGGACACACAGAGCCCTTCCCGGCTGTGGACAGGAGCTGCCTCGGCTGAAGCTGGAGACGCCAACGAAAGGTAAAGCAGAAGAAACTGAAGGCGCTCTGGCTGCCAGCTGCCTTCCTGCTGCAGGCAAGAGAGAGCCTGTCCATGCAGGTGGGGGAGGAAGGATCCCCCTTCATAGCCCGCAGCGGGCCGGGCCAGGCCACCAACGTGCACCGCAGGGTCCGTACGCGGTAACCCGGAGTTGGGTACGGGCGTGTAGTGCACGAGCGAGCTAGGCTACGTGCCGAGGAAGCCTCATCTCGTAAGAGCTGTAAGACACCCCCGTGTTCTCTTCAGGTGGAGGTCGGCCTAGAGTCTGGAGCTGCAGAAGAGGCAGGGAGGAGAGGAGGGGAAAGAAGCATGTGAACGGCTAAATTGTGCCAGCAGCGCTGAGAGCGAGAGTCGCGGTGAGTCCTGGGCCAGTGGGGCCCCGTTGCCTCTCTTGTGCGTCCTGGGCCCTCCCTGTCTCTCCCCCGGCCCCCTCTCTTTCCTTACCTGCTGCAAAATTATTTTTTTTTTTCTTTTGGGCCCCCCCCGCACCTTCTTTCTCCATCTCGCTCTGAGTGGCTCCCTGCCTCCCCGTCTTTTCAGTCCTCCCTCTCTCTGTCCTGTAGCCTGTGGCTACTTGTTCTTTCTCCGCCTCTCTCTGCCTGGCTCTGGCTCCGTTTTTATTTTTTTATTCCTCCTGCTCTGTCCTGTAGCCTGTCGGTATTTTGTCTTTCTCTGGCCCTCTTGGTCTGACTCCCTGTGTTACCGAAAAACGCGGTAAAATCGGAAACAACTCCTCAAGACCAATTTAGTATTAAAGAGCAGGCGTTGTTTATTCACGGCGCCAGACGCACGGGGGATCGCTCCTCCTGGCGTGCGTACCTCACGCACCTTTCCCGTTCAATTTGTAGATCAAAATTTTAGGTATTCATACACATTCATTATTGTCCTGTCTACTGATTGTCCTTTTACCTTCTTGGCTGTTAATCTTGGCAGTCTTGGCTAGTTTTCTCAGTCCGCTCCACGAAACCGCGTTTTGTCATCCTTTTCTGACAGAAGCACGTTGTCTGTTGTTCTGCTGACGTTAACGATCGCCTAGGGACTAAAATGCAGATCAACAGGTGCGCTGATTCGTATGCTCCATGTTCCCGTAATGGAACACCGTCTCTGGTTGGCTGATTTCATCGCTTTGGTTACACCTGTTCCTGTTGTTCAGTTTCTTCTTTTTTGGCTTTGTGTGATTCTCTCTGTGATTCTGTTTTTCTCTGCCTCGCTTTTCCCAGCTCCCCGTCCCTCACTTGGAATGCCCGTTGTCCTTCACCAGCTCACTCTCCCTTGGTTGCCATCCCCGTTTCTGAATTCCTCCTGCTTTGCCACGTAGCCCGTGACTTTTTTCTTAATCTCTCTCTGTCTGCCTCAACGCTCCCCCCGCGCTTTTTCATTCGTCTGCTCTGCTCTGCACCCTGCTACTGTTCTTGCCTTTCTGAGTTCTTCTCTGTCGAGCTCCCTTTCCCTATTTGTGGATTCCTGTTCTTCCTGCAGCCACCGCTGTTCCCTGTGACCTCCGTCTCTCTCTGTCCAGCTCCCTGTCCCTAGGTTTTAATCCCTGCCTCTGCCCGCTGTAGCCCGTCTAGGTTTTTCTCTCGGCCTCTCTCTCTGTCCGGCTCCCTCTCTCTGTGTTCTAATTCCACGTTCTCTGTCACGTAGACCCGTGCTATTTGTTTGTCCTCATCTCTCTCTGTCCAGCTCCTTGCTGCGATGTTTTATTTCTTCCCTCTCTGTCTGTCTTTGTAGCCCGTTGCCGTTGTTGTTTTTTTTTTTTTTCCCACTTGTTTCTTCATGTGTCTCTGTCTGCCTCCCAGTGCCTGATCTTTAATTCCTCCTTCCCTGTAGGCCGCTGTTCCTTTTTTCCATTCTACATTGTGTTCTCTTTGGTCTGCTGTTCTTATTCATCGGTTCCCTCCTCGCTGCCCTGTGGCTTGTCCCCATTTATTGTTGCCTCTCTCTCCCTCTCTCTGGCTTCTTGCCCCTGTTTTTAAAATTCCTCCCTCTCTTCTCTCTTCCCTGTTGGCCGTGTGATCTTCAGCCTTTCTCCACCTCTTTCTGCCCAGCTCTCTGCGTCTATTCATTAATTCTTCCCTCTCTGCCCTGTAGCCTGTAGCTTCTGTCCTTTCTCCATCTTGCTGTCTCTGGCTTCCCCGTGACCCTCTTTTAGAATTGTTTCTCTCTTCTCTCTGTACGCATTGCGATTCCTTTTGCTCTCCATCTCCCTTTGTTTTGGTGTTTTTTTTGTTGTTTTTCTGGCTCCCTGTCCCTAATTGTTAATTCTCTGCCTTCTCATGCTCTGTACCACGTAGCTCCATGGTTTGTTTTGTGGTGTTCCCTCCCCGGCCCCTTCCCTCCGTCGTTGGCTGTCTCGGCTCCCTGTCCCCGTGGCTTCATTCTTCCCTTTCTGCCCTGTTCTTGTCGCTTATCTTGTCTGTCTCCATCTCGCTCGGTCCAGCTTCCTGCCCCTGTTCTTCTTTCCTCCCTCGCTGTCGTGCTGCCTGCCCCAGGTTCTTTGTGCGTCTCCAGCCTGCTCCTCATCCTTCTTTGTTGGTCTGTGTCCTGCTCTTCCCCTCTCTCTGCTGCTTTTATCTCCACCTCCGTCAGGCTCCCTGTCCTCCTCTGGCCATCCTGTTCCCTGCCTCGTGCCTTCTCACTACACGCACACACGCCCCCCCCGCCCCCGTCCAGCCGGATGCTGCTCTTCTCTCCTCCTACTGTCCTGTGCCCTGCTCCTCACCTTTGGTGGCCTCCCCCTCTGCCCAGCAGCCCGTCGCTCCAGGAGCCAGGCGACGGACGGTCCGTTCCCTGCCAAACCGGGACAAGCGCGTGCCGTGGCTTAGCCTCAGCTGGCAACTCTGCACCAGGGAGCTGCTTGCTCGCTCCACCCTCAGTGGGCTGGGGGAGAGAGCTGGAAGGGTAAAAGTGAGAAAAATCATGGGTTGAGATCAAGACGGTTTAATAGGTAAAGCAAAAGCTGTGCGTGGAAGCAAAGCAAGGAATTAATTCGCTCCTCCTTTTCGGCGGGCAGGTGTTGAGCTGTTTCTGGGAAAGCAGGGCTCTGTCATGTGTAACGGTTAGTTAGGAAGAGAAATGCCGTAGCCCCCAAGGACTCCCCCTTCTTCCCACAGTTGGAACCCGCAGTTCGGTACGGGCGTGTAGTGCACGAGCGAGCTAGGCTACGTGCCTAGGAAGCCTCATCTCGTAAGAGCTGTAAGACACCCCCGTGTTCTCTTCAGGTGGAGGTCGGCCTAGAGTCTGGAGCTGCAGAAGAGGCAGGGAGGAGAGGAGGGGAAAGAAGCATGTGAACGGCTAAATTGTGCCAGCAGCGCTGAGAGCGAGAGTCGCGGTGAGTCCTGGGCCAGTGGGGCCCCGTTGCCTCTCTTGTACGTCCTGGGCCCTCCCTGTCTCTCCCCCGGCCCCCTCTCTTTCCTTACCTGCTGCAAAATTATTTTTTTTTTGCGCCCCCCCCGCACCTTCTTTCTCCGTCTCGCTCTGAGTGGCTCCCTGCCTCCCCGTCTTTTCAGTCCTCCCTCTCTGTCCTGTAGCCTGTGGCTACTTGTTCTTTCTCCGCCTCTCTCTGCCTGGCTCTGGCTCCGTTTTTATTTTTTTACTCCTCCTGCTCTGTCCTGTAGCCTGTCGGTATTTTTGTCTTTCTCTGGCTCTCTCGGTCTGACTCCCTGTGTTACCGAAAAACGCGGTAAAATCGGAAACAACTCCTCAAGACCAATTTAGTATTAAAGAGCAGGCATTCTTTATTCACGGCGCCGGATGCACGGGGGATCGCTCCTCCTGGCGTGCGTACCTCACGCACCTTTCCCGTTCAATTTGTAGATCAAAATTTTACGTATTCATACGTATTCATTATTGTCCTGTCTGCTGATCGGTACAAACTTGCTCGTTCCGTATGTAAATCGCTGCGCAGGCTCGGTGGTGGTCCGTGAGTCGGTGGTCGCGATCTCCCCCTGCCAGAATTGCCTTTTACCTTCTTGGCTGTTAATCTTGGCAGTCTTGGCTAGTTCTCTCAGTCCGCTCCACGAAACCGCGTTTTGTCGTCCTTTTCTGACAGAAGCACGTTGTCTGTTGTTCTGCTGACGTTAACGATTGCCTAGGGACTAAAATGCAGATCAACAGGTGCGCTGATTCGTACGCTCCATGTTCCCGTAATGGAACACCGTCTCTGGTTGGCTGATTTCATCGCTTTGGTTACACCTGTTCCTGTTGTTCAGTTTCTTCTTTTTTGGCTTTGTGTGATTCTCTCTGTGATTCTGTTTTTCTCTGCCTCGCTTTTCCCAGCTCCCCGTCCCTCACTTGGAATGCCCGTTGTCCTTCACCAGCTCACTCTCCCTTGGTTGCCATCCCCGTTTCTGAATTCCTCCTGCTTTGCCACGTAGCCCGTGACTTTTTTCTTAATCTCTCTCTGTCTGCCTCAACGCTCCCCCCGCGCTTTTTCATTCGTCTGCTCTGCTCTGCACCCTGCTACTGTTCTTGCCTTTCTGAGTTCTTCTCTGTCGAGCTCCCTTTCCCTATTTGTGGATTCCTGTTCTTCCTGCAGCCACCGCTGTTCCCTGTGACCTCCGTCTCTCTCTGTCCAGCTCCCTGTCCCTAGGTTTTAATCCCTGCCTCTGCCCGCTGTAGCCCGTCTAGGTTTTTCTCTCGGCCTCTCTCTCTGTCCGGCTCCCTCTCTCTGTGTTCTAATTCCACGTTCTCTGTCACGTAGACCCGTGCTATTTGTTTGTCCTCATCTCTCTCTGTCCAGCTCCTTGCTGCGATGTTTTATTTCTTCCCTCTCTGTCTGTCTTTGTAGCCCGTTGCCGTTGTTTTTTTTTTTTTTTTTTCCCACTTGTTTCTTCATGTGTCTCTGTCTGCCTCCCAGTGCCTGATCTTTAATTCCTCCTTCCCTGTAGGCCGCTGTTCCTTTTTTCCATTCTACATTGTGTTCTCTTTGGTCTGCTGTTCTTATTCATCGGTTCCCTCCTCGCTGCCCTGTGGCTTGTCCCCATTTATTGTTGCCTCTCTCTCCCTCTCTCTGGCTTCTTGCCCCTGTTTTTAAAATTCCTCCCTCTCTTCTCTCTTCCCTGTTGGCCGTGTGATCTTCAGCCTTTCTCCACCTCTTTCTGCCCAGCTCTCTGCGTCTATTCATTAATTCTTCCCTCTCTGCCCTGTAGCCTGTAGCTTCTGTCCTTTCTCCATCTTGCTGTCTCTGGCTTCCCCGTGACCCTCTTTTAGAATTGTTTCTCTCTTCTCTCTGTACGCATTGCGATTCCTTTTGCTCTCCATCTCCCTTTGTTTTGGTGTTTTTTTTGTTGTTTTTCTGGCTCCCTGTCCCTAATTGTTAATTCTCTGCCTTCTCATGCTCTGTACCACGTAGCCCCATGGTTTGTTTTGTGGTGTTCCCTCCCCGGCCCCTTCCCTCCGTCGTTGGCTGTCTCGGCTCCCTGTCCCCGTGGCTTCATTCTTCCCTTTCTGCCCTGTTCTTGTCGCTTATCTTGTCTGTCTCCATCTCGCTCGGTCCAGCTTCCTGCCCCTGTTCTTCTTTCCTCCCTCGCTGTCGTGCTGCCTGCCCCAGGTTCTTTGTGCGTCTCCAGCCTGCTCCTCATCCTTCTTTGTTGGTCTGTGTCCTGCTCTTCCCCTCTCTCTGCTGCTTTTATCTCCACCTCCGTCAGGCTCCCTGTCCTCCTCTGGCCATCCTGTTCCCTGCCTCGTGCCTTCTCACTACACGCACACACGCCCCCCCCGCCCCCGTCCAGCCGGATGCTGCTCTTCTCTCCTCCTACTGTCCTGTGCCCTGCTCCTCACCTTTGGTGGCCTCCCCCTCTGCCCAGCAGCCCGTCGCTCCAGGAGCCAGGCGACGGACGGTCCGTTCCCTGCCAAACCGGGACAAGCGCGTGCCGTGGCTTAGCCTCAGCTGGCAACTCTGCACCAGGGAGCTGCTTGCTCGCTCCACCCTCAGTGGGCTGGGGGAGAGAGCTGGAAGGGTAAAAGTGAGAAAAATCATGGGTTGAGATCAAGACGGTTTAATAGGTAAAGCAAAAGCTGTGCGTGGAAGCAAAGCAAGGAATTAATTCGCTCCTCCTTTTCGGCGGGCAGGTGTTGAGCTGTTTCTGGGAAAGCAGGGCTCTGTCATGTGTAACGGTTAGTTAGGAAGAGAAATGCCGTAGCCCCCAAGGACTCCCCCTTCTTCCCACAGTTGGAACCCGCAGTTCGGTACGGGCGTGTAGTGCACGAGCGAGCTAGGCTACGTGCCTAGGAAGCCTCATCTCGTAAGAGCTGTAAGACACCCCCGTGTTCTCTTCAGGTGGAGGTCGGCCTAGAGTCTGGAGCTGCAGAAGAGGCAGGGAGGAGAGGAGGGGAAAGAAGCATGTGAACGGCTAAATTGTGCCAGCAGCGCTGAGAGCGAGAGTCGCGGTGAGTCCTGGGCCAGTGGGGCCCCGTTGCCTCTCTTGTACGTCCTGGGCCCTCCCTGTCTCTCCCCCGGCCCCCTCTCTTTCCTTACCTGCTGCAAAATTTTTTTTTTTTTGCGCCCCCCCCGCACCTTCTTTCTCCGTCTCGCTCTGAGTGGCTCCCTGCCGCCCCGTCTTTTCAGTCCACCCTCTCTGTCCTGTAGCCTGTGGCTACTTGTTCTTTCTCCGCCTCTCTCTGCCTGGCTCTGGCTCCGTTTTTATTTTTTTACTCCTCCTGCTCTGTCCTGTAGCCTGTCGGTATTTTTGTCTTTCTCTGGCTCTCTCGGTCTGACTCCCTGTGTTACCGAAAAACGCGGTAAAATCGGAAACAACTCCTCAAGACCAATTTAGTATTAAAGAGCAGGCATTCTTTATTCACGGCGCCGGATGCACGGGGGATCGCTCCTCCTGGCGTGCGTACCTCACGCACCTTTCCCGTTCAATTTGTAGATCAAAATTTTACGTATTCATACGTATTCATTATTGTCCTGTCTGCTGATCGGTACAAACTTGCTCGTTCCGTATGTAAATCGCTGCGCAGGCTCGGTGGTGGTCCGTGAGTCGGTGGTCGCGATCTCCCCCTGCCAGAATTGCCTTTTACCTTCTTGGCTGTTAATCTTGGCAGTCTTGGCTAGTTCTCTCAGTCCGCTCCACGAAACCGCGTTTTGTCGTCCTTTTCTGACAGAAGCACGTTGTCTGTTGTTCTGCTGACGTTAACGATCGCCTAGGGACTAAAATGCAGATCAACAGGTGCGCTGATTCGTACGCTCCATGTTCCCGTAATGGAACACCGTCTCTGGTTGGCTGATTTCATCGCTTTGGTTACACCTGTTCCTGTTGTTCAGTTTCTTCTTTTTTGGCTTTGTGTGATTCTCTCTGTGATTCTGTTTTTCTCTGCCTCGCTTTTCCCAGCTCCCCGTCCCTCACTTGGAATGCCCGTTGTCCTTCACCAGCTCACTCTCCCTTGGTTGCCATCCCCGTTTCTGAATTCCTCCTGCTTTGCCACGTAGCCCGTGACTTTTTTCTTAATCTCTCTCTGTCTGCCTCAACGCTCCCCCCGCGCTTTTTCATTCGTCTGCTCTGCTCTGCACCCTGCTACTGTTCTTGCCTTTCTGAGTTCTTCTCTGTCGAGCTCCCTTTCCCTATTTGTGGATTCCTGTTCTTCCTGCAGCCACCGCTGTTCCCTGTGACCTCCGTCTCTCTCTGTCCAGCTCCCTGTCCCTAGGTTTTAATCCCTGCCTCTGCCGCTGTAGCCCGTCTAGGTTTTTCTCTCGGCCTCTCTCTCTGTCCGGCTCCCTCTCTCTGTGTTCTAATTCCACGTTCTCTGTCACGTAGACCCGTGCTATTTGTTTGTCCTCATCTCTCTCTGTCCAGCTCCTTGCTGCGATGTTTTATTTCTTCCCTCTCTCTCTGTCTTTGTAGCCCGTTGCCGTTGTTTTTTTTTTTTTTTTCCCACTTGTTTCTTCATGTGTCTCTGTCTGCCTCCCAGTGCCTGATCTTTAATTCCTCCTTCCCTGTAGGCCGCTGTTCCTTTTTTCCATTCTACATTGTGTTCTCTTTGGTCTGCTGTTCTTATTCATCGATTCCCTCCTCGCTGCCCTGTGGCTTGTCCCCATTTATTGTTGCCTCTCTCTCCCTCTCTCTGGCTTCTTGCCCCTGTTTTTAAAATTCCTCCCTCTCTTCTCTCTTCCCTGTTGGCCGTGTGATCTTCAGCCTTTCTCCACCTCTTTCTGCCCAGCTCTCTGCGTCTATTCATTAATTCTTCCCTCTCTGCCCTGTAGCCTGTAGCTTCTGTCCTTTCTCCATCTTGCTGTCTCTGGCTTCCCCGTGACCCTCTTTCAGAATTGTTTCTCTCTTCTCTCTGTACGCATTGCGATTCCTTTTGCTCTCCATCTCCCTTTGTTTTGGTGTTTTTTTTGTTGTTTTTCTGGCTCCCTGTCCCTAATTGTTAATTCTCTGCCTTCTCATGCTCTGTACCACGTAGCCCCATGGTTTGTTTTGTGGTGTTCCCTCCCCGGCCCCTTCCCTCCGTCGTTGGCCGTCTCGGCTCCCTGTCCCCGTGGCTTCATTCTTCCCTTTCTGCCCTGTTCTTGTCGCTTATCTTGTCTGTCTCCATCTCGCTCGGTCCAGCTTCCTGCCCCTGTTCTTCTTTCCTCCCTCGCTGTCGTGCTGCCTGCCCCAGGTTCTTTGTGCGTCTCCAGCCTGCTCCTCATCCTTCTTTGTTGGTCTGTGTCCTGCTCTTCCCCTCTCTCTGCTGCTTTTATCTCCACCTCCGTCAGGCTCCCTGTCCTCCTCTGGCCGTCCTGTTCCCTGCCTCGTGCCTTCTCACTACACGCACACACGCCCCCCCCGCCCCCGTCCAGCCGGATGCTGCTCTTCTCTCCTCCTACTGTCCTGTGCCCTGCTCCTCACCTTTGGTGGCCTCCCCCTCTGCCCAGCAGCCCGTCGCTCCAGGAGCCAGGCGACGGACGGTCCGTTCCCTGCCAAACCGGGACAAGCGCGTGCCGTGGCTTAGCCTCAGCTGGCAACTCTGCACCAGGGAGCTGCTTGCTCGCTCCACCCTCAGTGGGCTGGGGGAGAGAGCTGGAAGGGTAAAAGTGAGAAAAATCATGGGTTGAGATCAAGACGGTTTAATAGGTAAAGCAAAAGCTGTGCGTGGAAGCAAAGCAAGGAATTAATTCGCTCCTCCTTTTCGGCGGGCAGGTGTTGAGCTGTTTCTGGGAAAGCAGGGCTCTGTCATGTGTAACGGTTAGTTAGGAAGAGAAATGCCGTAGCCCCCAAGGACTCCCCCTTCTTCCCACAGTTGGAACCCGCAGTTCGGTATGGGCGTGTAGTGCACGAGCGAGCTAGGCTACGTGCCTAGGAAGCCTCATCTCGTAAGAGCTGTAAGACACCCCCGTGTTCTCTTCAGGTGGAGGACGGCCTAGAGTCTGGAGCTGCAGAAGAGGCAGGGAGGAGAGGAGGGGAAAGAAGCATGTGAACGGCTAAATTGTGCCAGCAGCGCTGAGAGCGAGAGTCGCGGTGAGTCCTGGGCCAGTGGGGCCCCGTTGCCTCTCTTGTACGTCCTGGGCCCTCCCTGTCTCTCCCCCGGCCCCCTCTCTTTCCTTACCTGCTGCAAAATTTTTTTTTTTTTGCGCCCCCCCCGCACCTTCTTTCTCCGTCTCGCTCTGAGTGGCTCCCTGCCTCCCCGTCTTTTCAGTCCTCCCTCTCTCTGTCCTGTAGCCTGTGGCTACTTGTTCTTTCTCCGCCTCTCTCTGCCTGGCTCTGGCTCCGTTTTTATTTTTTTACTCCTCCTGCTCTGTCCTGTAGCCTGTCGGTATTTTTGTCTTTCTCTGGCTCTCTCGGTCTGACTCCCTGTGTTACCGAAAAACGCGGTAAAATCGGAAACAACTCCTCAAGACCAATTTAGTATTAAAGAGCAGGCATTCTTTATTCACGGCGCCGGATGCACGGGGGATCGCTCCTCCTGGCGTGCGTACCTCACGCACCTTTCCCGTTCAATTTGTAGATCAAAATTTTACGTATTCATACGTATTCATTATTGTCCTGTCTGCTGATCGGTACAAACTTGCTCGTTCCGTATGTAAATCGCTGCGCAGGCTCGGTGGTGGTCCGTGAGTCGGTGGTCGCGATCTCCCCCTGCCAGAATTGCCTTTTACCTTCTTGGCTGTTAATCTTGGCAGTCTTGGCTAGTTCTCTCAGTCCGCTCCACGAAACCGCGTTTTGTCGTCCTTTTCTGACAGAAGCACGTTGTCTGTTGTTCTGCTGACGTTAACGATCGCCTAGGGACTAAAATGCAGATCAACAGGTGCGCTGATTCGTACGCTCCATGTTCCCGTAATGGAACACCGTCTCTGGTTGGCTGATTTCATCGCTTTGGTTACACCTGTTCCTGTTGTTCAGTTTCTTCTTTTTTGGCTTTGTGTGATTCTCTCTGTGATTCTGTTTTTCTCTGCCTCGCTTTTCCCAGCTCCCCGTCCCTCACTTGGAATGCCCGTTGTCCTTCACCAGCTCACTCTCCCTTGGTTGCCATCCCCGTTTCTGAATTCCTCCTGCTTTGCCACGTAGCCCGTGGCTTTTTTCTTAATCTCTCTGTCTGCCTCAACGCTCCCGCCGCGCTTTTTAATTCGTCTGCTCTGTACCCTGCTACTGTTCTTGCCTTTCTGAGTTCTTCTCTGTCCAGCTCCCTTTCCCTGTTCATGAATTCCTGTTCTTCCTGCACCCGCCGCTGTTCCCTGTGACCTCCGTCTCTCTCTGTCCAGCTCCCTGTCCCTAGGTTTTAATTCCTGCCTCTGCCCGCTGTAGCCCGTCTAGATTTTTCTCTCGGCCTCTCTCTCTGTCCGGCTCCCTCTCTCTGTGTTCTAATTCCACGTTCTCTGTCACGTAGACCCGTGCTATTTGTTTGTCCTCATCTCTCTCTGTCCAGCTCCTTGCTGCTATGTTTTCTTTCTTCCCTCTCTCTCTGTCTTTGTAGCCCATTGCTGTTGTTGTGTTTTTGGTTTTTTTTTTTTTTCCCACTTGTTTCTTCATGTGTCTCTGTCTGCCTCCCAGTGCCTGATCTTTAATTCCTCCTTCCCTGTTGGGCCGCTGTTCCTTTTTTCCATTCTACGTTGTGTTCTCTTTGGTCTCCTGTTCTTATTCATCGGTTCCCTCCTCGCCGCCCTGTGGCTTGTCCCCATTTTAGTGTTGCCTCTCTCTCCCTCTCTCTGGCTTCTTGCCCCTGTTTTTAAAATTCCTCCCTCTCTTCTCTCTTCCCTGTTGGCCGTGTGATCGTCAGCCTTTCTCCACCTCTTTCTGCCCAGCTCTCTGTGTCTATCCATTAATTCTTCCCTCTCTGCCCTGTAGCCTGTAGCTTTTGTCCTTTCTCCATCTTGCTGTCTCTGGCTTCCCCGTGACCCTCTTTTAGAATTGTTTCTCTCTTCTTTCTGTACGCATTGCGATTCCTTTTGCTCCCCATCTCCCTTTGTTTTGGGTGTTGTTTTGTTGTTGTTTTTCTGGCTCCCTCTCCCTAATTGTTAATTCTCTGCCTTCTCATGCTCTGTACCACGTAGCCCCGTGGTTTGTTTTGTGGTGTTCCCTCCCCGGCCCCTTCCCTCCGTCGTTGGCTGTCTCGGCTCCCTGTCCCCGTGGCTTCATTCTTCCCTTTCTGCCCTGTTCTTGTCGCTTATCTTGTCTTTCTCCATCGCGCTCGGTCCAGCTTCCTGCCCCTATTCTTCTTTCCTCCCTCGCTGTCGTGCTGCCTGCCCCAGGTTCTTTGTGCGTCTCCAGCCTGCTCCTCTTCCTTCTTTGTTGGTCTGTGTCCTGCTCTTCCCTCTTTCTGCTGCCTCTCTTCCCCTCTCTCTGCTGCTTTTATCTCCACCTCCGTCAGGCTCCCTGTCCTTCTCTGGCCGTCCTGTTCCCTGCCTCGTGCCTTCTCACTACACGCACACACGCCCCCCCCGCCCGTCCAGCCGGATGCCGCTCTTCTCTTCTCTCTTCCTACTGTCCCGTGCCCTGCTCCTCACCTTTGGTGGCCTCCCCCTCTGCCCAGCAGCCCGTCGCCCCAGGAGCCAGGCGACGGACGGTCCGTTCCCTGCCAAACCGGGACAAGCGCGTGCCGTGGCTTAGCCCCAGCTGGCTATTCTGCACCAGGGAGCTGCTTGCTCGCTCCACCCTCAGTGGGCTGGGGGAGAGAGCTGGAAGGGTAAGAGTGAGAAAAATCATGGGTTGAGATCAAGGCTGTTTAATAGGTAAAGCAAAAGCTGTGCGTGGAAGCAAAGCAAGGAATTAATTCACTCCTCCTTTTCGGCGGGCAGGTGTTGAGCCACCTCTGGGAAAGCAGGGCTCTGTCATGTGTAACGGTTACTTAGGAAGAGAAATGCCGTAGCCCCCAAGGACTCCCCCTTCTTCCCCCAGCTGCGTGTGCTGAGCGTGATGTCAAATGGTATGGAATATCCCTTTGGTCAGTTAGCTGGGAAAGCTTTCCCAGCTGTGTCCTCTCCCAGCCTACTTGCTGGTGGGGCACTGAGAGAACCAGAAGAGGCCCTGACTGTGGAAGCAGTGCTCAGCAAGAACCAAAACATCTCTACATTATTAACGGTGTTTTGAGCATAAATCCAAAACGTATCCCTTCCTAGCTACTGTGGAGAAAATGAGCACTATCGCAGCCAACACCAGCTCCGTGCGGCTGCGGCAACGGCGGCCGAGGTGGCCTTGGGGCAGGGGGGGAGCGTTGGGGACCCTGACCCACGAATGGCTCCTGGGACTTGTTACGTGCGCGCCTGCACAAACACCTGCCCTCTCCTTTGCCCTCAGGGCTGCGTTTGCGCTGCCTTTGCGTGGGGCAAGGGGCTGTGATGGAGCCCAGGGGAGGAGGTGGTGCACTGTGGGGGTGAGGGGAGGGGGCCCCCCGTTGCTGCTGCGCCTCAGCTGATGGCGGGGTCTGGATGGAGGAGCCCCAGGTGCGGGCGGTGGGGCTGACGGTGCCGGCTCCTCCCTGGAAAAGGGGTGGTGCCCGGCTCCGGGGGGCCAGTGTGAGCCGAGGGCGGAGCGGAGCGGAGCTGTGGCCGAGCGTCAGTGGGCTGCGACTGTAGCGAGGGAGGAGGTGAGCGGGGGCTGGGTGGTGGAGCGCTGCGTCCCGGGTCAAGCCCCGAGGAGGGCTGCGGCGGGGCAGCGCCGGGTCGGAGCGGGCGGTGGGGAGAGCGAGGCTGTGCTGAGGGCTCGGTGGGGCTTCCGGGTGCATCGGCGGCCGGGACGGTGGCCCGCAGGGTCCGAGAGCGGGGAGGGCGGGCTGGCGGCGTGCCGGGAGCTGTGGTGGTGCGCCTGCCGGGTGGCCGTGCGGCCGTGTTGTGGCGCAGAGCATGCCGGGAGGTGTAGTCCTGGCGCAGTGGCTGCCGGCGCTGTCACGTGGTTCGCCGGGGCGTGGCGGGAGGCGCGGTCTTCCGGCGCTCGGGTGCCGGGCGGCCGTGCCGCGTACGGTAGGCGCGGTGTATTTTTGGGGTTGGATTCGTGTTGATTTCTGGGGGCTTGCGGGTGCGGCCGCTCCCCGAGAAGCGGTGAGTTCCCCGGGAGCTGACAGAAGGGAAGAGGGAAAGGAGGAGGACCTTTTCCCCCTGCCCAGGGCGCAGATGATGGCCGCCTCCCCGGCTCGCCGGAGCTCCCGCTTAGCCTCCCCTGGCCCCCCCTTGCCCCGTGCGCCTGCCCCCAGCCCCGGCACCTCCCCTGAAGCGTGCTGCGTAGCCCTTGGCCGCCCCCAGGCCCTGTCGTGAAGGCAGCGAGCCGGCCCTCAAGCGCACTGGATTCCCCCTCGGCGCAGGGGCCCGTAGCAGTAGCGCGGGGAAGGGGCGGTGTGTCCGGAAGCCCCTGCGCAAGGAGAGGCTTTGGTCAGGGTCGATCGACGGTAATGACGGTCGCTGTTTCTTCTTTCCCTCTCCCAGAGACCGTGCTGAGGACGTGGTTGTCTGTCCTTCCCCCGGGGACGCCGTCGACTGCGGCCGTCTCAGGCTTGCGTGGCTTCTCTCTGCCCGGCTTTGCCATCCTCGCGGCGCCGGGGCGAAAAGGGACACACAGAGCCCTTCCCGGCTGTGGACAGGAGCTGCCTCGGCTGAAGCTGGAGACGCCAACGAAAGGTAAAGCAGAAGAAACTGAAGGCGCTCTGGCTGCCAGCTGCCTTCCTGCTGCAGGCAAGAGAGAGCCTGTCCCTGCAGGTGAGGGAGGAAGGATCCCCCTTCATAGTCCGCAGCGGGCCAGGCCACCAACGTGCACCGCAGGGTCCGTACACGTAACCCGGAGTTGGGTACGGGCGTGTAGTGCACGAGCGAGCTAGGCTACGTGCCGAGGAAGCCTCATCTCGTAAGAGCGGTAAGACACCCACGTATCCTCTTTAGGTGGAGGTCGGCCTAGAGTCTGGAGCTGCAGAAGAGGCAGGGAGGAGAGGAGGGGAAAGAAGCATCTGAACGGCTAAATTGTGCCAGCAGCGCTGAGAGCGAGAGTCGCGGTGAGTCCTGGGCCACTGAGGCCCCGTTGCCTCTCTTGTGCGTCCTGGGCCCTCCCTGTCTCTCCCCCAGCCCCGTCTCTTTCCTTACCTGCTGCAAAATTTTTTTTTGTTTGTTTTTTTTTTTTTTTTTTTTTGCACCCCCCCGCACCTTCTTTCTCCATCTCGCTCTGAGTGGCTCCCTGCCTCCCTGTCTTTTCAGTCCTCCCTCTCTCTGTCCTGTAGCCTGTGGCTACTTTTCTCTGCCTCTCTCTGCCTGCACTGGATTCCCCCTCGGCACAGGGGCCCGTAGCAGTAGCGCGGGGAAGGAGCGGTGTGTCCAGAAGCCCCTGTGGAAGGAGGCTTTGGTCAGGGTTGATCTGCGGTAATAACGGTTGCTGTTTCCTCTTTCCCTCTCCCAGAGGCTGTGCTCAGGATGGGGTTGTCTGTCCTTCCTGTTCGTCTCTTCCTCTCTCTATTCCTTTGCGCTGGTCCCTCTCCCTATTGTTTATTGTTTTGCTTCTCTGAACCTTTTTTTATTCCCAGCGTTTTCCCGTGACAGGAGCAGCAAAGAAGGGAGCGGAGCATCGGGGTATCCATGGAGAGAGCATTGGGCGTTCTCCTGTCTTTGTGGGGCTGACCCTGAGGAAGTGTGGTACGTGGGTCGGTAGCATGAATATATATATTTTGTGGGTGCACAAACCCGTTTCAGAGTGTCAGAGGGTAAGGGTTTTGTTCTGTTCAGTGTAAACATTGTTCTGTTTGGTGAATTTGTCGAAGATGAGAGTTCAGTGGGGGAGGAAGTCAGCTCTCTGGCTGGTTTGAGGGTAAGGTGGGCTGTACGTGTTTGTCGGTCATCTCTCACCTGCCAGATGTTTTGAACTAGTTGTATCTGGTTTTCGTAGGGAGTCACGAAGGGGTTTGGGGCTCCCCAGTGGCGGGTGCTGTGGCCAAAAGAGAAAGCAGGGTCACAGAGTGCTTCATTTACGGGGCTGGCCTCGGCCATCTACTGCACAAACTTCTGGTATGTAGCAATCGGGACTCGATTTCCTGAAGGAGGAGAGGATGATGGAGCTCGTTATAAGAGCATAATCGTTTTGTCTTCTTTTGGCAGTACGGGCACCCGAGGACCAGCTTGCTTTTGAGGAACGGCACGAGGATGTTGGTGTCGACGCTCAGCAGAGGAAGGAAGCTTCTTTTGGAGGCCAAGAAGATGAAGTAGACTGCTTATTTGTTGTGTTTGATTTTCATTGCGGGGATGGGGAGGGGTGGAACATGCAAAACGCGGTCCTGGGCAGGGGAGGTTTCTGATGTGGGAGGCCGTGAGAGAGACCATGGACGCTGCTGGACAGGCGTTAGAACCCGTTGCTCAGGTTGGACGGACCCAGCAGAACCACCGCACCATCTTAAGTAATGCCTGCTCACGTACTGAGATTTTAGTAGTTGCCCCCGCATCAGCTTTGGCTTTTCCTCGTCGAGCTTGTGTTTTGGCAAGAAGCGTCTTTCGTTAAGCGTTTGGGTCTAAGGGGTGTCCGTGAGGCTACGTGGTGCCCATCCCCATGAGATTTTGTGACCATCAAGTGATATTCAGCATCCATCTTATGCCCGTCTCCTGTAACTACTCTGCAGTTTTCGCTTAAGGCTTGATAGCGCAGCGTTAGCTGAGGGCGGCATTTCCCCCGCTGGCCCCTCCACGCCGACGGCGTTTCCCCTGCCGGCCGCTGTCCGTTCCCTGTAACTGTGACTCTTGTCCCAGCAGAACCTTTGCCAAAGCCACCTTTGTGCTCCACAGCAGTCTGTTTTCTGTCTCGAGTATGTTTCTTTTCGGTATCCGATACCCCAGAGCTGTGTACCGTTGGCTCAGGTCTCTTCTTGAGCTTCTGCGAGAAGAGAGAGCCTTCATCTGTTTTAATCCATGTGTCTCCTGGGGTGTTTTTTTGTTGTCCTTTACAATTTAGTTTTGCCCCAGCTACTGAGGTGTTAATTTAGCTGCTTCATACGGTTCCCGATATGCTTGTGTATTTCCACGTTTCTTTTCGTGTTTTTTGTCCTTTGAGACTGATCTAGTTCTGTTAAGGGACTGAGCGAGAGAGAGCGTTGAGGTGACTCCGAATGGTTGATGGCTTTACAATAAATTATTTACTTTATAACCAGAGATATTTTTTGAGAAGGGGTTCTTAAAAGATTTCGTTCTGCTTTGCCATTCCGCTGGGGTAGATGAGCCCCAGCCTTTTTTCAGGAGGCTCATTCTGCTCCTGGGCTTCTCTGGTACTGTTCCTTGAGTTGGTTGCAGGTTTTGAGCTGTCTAAGCTCTTTGGGTAGGTGTGTTTTGACATTCAGAGATGGGGAGGTTTCTGGTTGAGGTAAGAGATTAAGGAGCAGTCAAAGTTGAGCAGCAGATATATATTAGGAAGTACACTTGTACGAGCTTTTGTTTTCCCTTGGGTCAGTAAGTTTTTGTTGGGTGTTCAGGGGTAGCAAGATGGTCTAATAGTGTGTTTTGGATTATTTGGTTTTGTGGGGGTGTTATGGTTTTGTCTGGGTTTTTTTGTTTATGGTTTGTTGGGTTTTTTTGTGTGTGGTAGGTTTTTTGTTTGTTTTGTCTTGTTTTCCAGGAATTTTGACTTGACTGAAGGTAGAACCTTATATTTTTTCCACCAGTTTTGCCTGTGTTGTGCAAGTTGTTGACGTTATCTCTCAATAGGACTGATGGTGAGATGCTGCGGTAGGGGTTAGGGTGAGTGTGTTGTACACATCTGTATATGGAGCTCTAGCCTTCCTTCAGAAAGCAGCAGGGACGTAACGCATAGTGTGTGTCGGTGTACGGGACTGCTCGTCGCCTTTCCCGATCGCCCGCAGAGTACCACGTTGTCCCGAGAACCTTTGCAGCTTGCGGCAGGTCCCTTGTAGATTATAAGCATCAGGGCTTCTGTTATTTTGTGGGCCTGTAGAGAGCACGGAGTCTGCGGGAAGCCGGAAGGTGGGAGGTGCTCGCAGAACGCGGGGCAGAGGTGGGAAGGGCGGCTCCCGAGGAGCGGCTGACATAGGGGCTTTAGGGGTGCAAATACAGGGCAGGAGCTGTCGGGAAGGAGTGAGGTTCCTTCCCTGACAGTTCAGGAGGAGAGGAGGGGTTTTTGAAGTCTTGGTACCGGGGAATGGTTGGGAAAGGGGTGTTTAAGTGTTAGCTAATGGTCGTGTTCTGTGTGCAAGCAGCCTCCGGTAGCCCAGTCTCCTTCCCCGTATGTGTCAGCACGGCCACTCGAGCGTGCTGTCTGCCGAGAGGTTCTCCACGCGGCTGTTCATGGAGTCGCTCAGGAGTGAGTTACCTACAAAAGGAGAGTGTGTCGCTACACCAGCCACGCCTGTTTGCTTCCCGTATTGCTTTTGGCATTTGCCCTATCGGTGTCCGCCTGTGCTTGAGTCATCTGACACGAACTGTGATTTTTGTGTGTTGCGTGGTTTGACTTTTTCTTGCAGTTTAAGTAACAGGTCGAGGGTTAAGCAGGACAGTCGAGCGAGGCGTGACGGCAAAGGCGAGCAGATGGCGTCGTGTGCTGTGACGGGGCGGGCTGTGAGGTCACTCGTCTGGGATTTCTGCCTTTGGGGTCTCTGTGTTGCCGAACAAGTCGGTCAAAAGGATTTGTTAGTTTGTTTTGCGTGGTGAGCTCTTGATTTTGGAAAGCAGTGTCCAACATCTGTGTGCCTCTCCGTATTTCCCCAGAAGTGGGCCTGGCATTGAAGGTGACGGTTCCCCAGCCATCGGGGACGGACCGAGAATGCGAGCAGGCACCTGACGTGGCCACTGACCCGGGAGGCACGGATTGGGAGGTGAGCGGAGCCGTGTTGGCACGGTAGGGGAAAGGATGAGTCTGGAATGTGGCTGTTGGTGCAGATGCGCGGTAGGGAGCCGGACACGGAAGGGAGGGGGCGAACAGAGCATCGTGAGAAGGTAGGTCAGCACGTGACAACGGAGGGGTCGTGCAGTGTGAGCACCTATGTGACTAGTTAATGAAGGGACTCACAAAACTATATGCAAAGCGGGATGTCTGCCCCGAGCTCGTTGGGCAAGGTGAGCGATGAACAGGGAGCCGTAGCAGCTGTTATTTTTGAGGTGTGGAATTGTTTGTGAGCGGGCGGCCGCTTCCAGGCGCAGGGGTCGCCTTGTCTCTCTGGTTCTCTAGGCACCGTAGGTGGCGGCGGCCACGACATCCAGCCTCATTAGAGCGTGGGGGAGCGGAAGTTCACGGCGCTTCCGAGGAGGCTGTTGTTGCGGAAGTGGCCGGCGTTGAGTGGTGCGATGCTGAGTGATGGCACCGCACGTTTGGAGATGAAGAGTATCCGTGTGACCGCAGCCCCATCCTACGTAGCCTGTGTGGCCTTTTTAAAGGATGGCTTTTGAGCCCCCAGATTTGGAAGGGAAGCTGAGGGGCCGATGCGGTCTTTGTGCGGGTGGCCGGTCGGTTGGGGGAAGCGCAGGTGGGGCAGGCAGGGGTTGTAAAATCAGCGGAGGGTACCGTTCAGAGACCGGACACGTTTGGGCCGAGAGAGGTTGTGGTGTCCTTTCTGCAAAACAGAAGCATCTGCCAGGCAGGGGGAGTTCCTGCCTGTGCTTGTGCTGTTGTGTGGATTTTGTAGTCTGTCTTTGTTCCTTACTGTACTCGGGTCTCGATGTGTCTGTTGTTCTCCGTGCTGAGCAGGCACCTAGGTAGCAATATTGAGGGTTTTGCAAGCCCTGGCTCATCGGCATAATGGTAACCAAGAGCTTCCTTTCTCGCATTTTAAGTCTACTGCATAGATTTGTCTTGTGTCTGAAATATTAGACCTTTATAGAAGGTCATCTTTTTGCAGCGGTGATTAAGGCGGCCTCGATACTGCTGCTGAGGAGCAGTCTGAATACGCAGAGCCCTTTTCTGGGACCTGTTCCCTGCACCTGAACGTTCTGAGGTCTTTAAGAGTGGCTTGTCGCTCGTACGTCGTCCTAGTTGTGGGTATATGGTTTTATTGCAGGTGATGATGGTAGGTGACTTCTCTGCGGATGCTATAGCTTCTTCCTCGCTGCCGTATAGATCTTCTCGCCCGGTGGCATCTCTGGGCCGGAAGTCCGTCGTCTCGGTGAGAGTTTTCTTAGGTGCCTCGATCGCGTCGCTTGTAGTATTTGTGAGCGGTGTCGGTCCGTGCATGTCGATGCCTGTGTCAGAGCTGCTCCGCCTGGGGGTGTAGCAATGGTAGAGCGGAGGAAAGAATAGCAATAAGAGTATATGGTTAATGTTAATATGCATAGACTGTTTTGGCAACGCCCGTACAACCCTCGTCGGAGCGAGTGGCCGTTGGCAGCGGGCGAGGATGGTAATTTCCGGGGTGTTTTGTGGGTGCCGAGGGGATGACCGTAGCTGCCTGGGAGAGGCAGCTAGAGTGCTAGCTGAGCAGAGGGCACCTCTCAGCTGTTCAAGCTTGTACGTGCGTGGGGCTTAACATTTGATTGAAGGTATTTCCTTTAATGGCATGCAGTAGTTGGGCTCTAGATGGTATTCCTACGTGGAAGCAAGACCTGTGGAATGGTTAAGCTGTTGCTGTGCGTCCAGGTGACTTGTTCTATCATGCTGTTCTTGCAGAGGATGAAGATGGAGCTGTGCAGGGTGATGGAGCAGAGCTGAGTAGAGCACACTAAGGCAGCGGGTCCGTGTGCGGGATTAAAGGGAAGATGCGACCGAAGGCTATTTGAGGAGCATTTCAGGCGAGCTGGGTCGCAGTGAGGGGGCGCATGGGGCTGGTGACTTTGTTCTCTTTGCTCTCAGGAGCACAGCGCTATCCCTAGGGGCTGGCAAGGTCCTAATTGTGGGGCCGGCGCCCATCGGGTGCTTCTTTTTGCGTTACAGTTTAAAGCGTGGATCGCTCTGATGTTTGAGGAGTTTCTGGGCAGTTGTCGTCTGCGGCGTCGTTCCCAGATGCGTGAACAGCTCTGCTCTGTCGCTGTCTGTTTTCAGGGAGCGTGATTTCTTCCCTGCATCCTTACGTTCTTAGGTCTTGTAGCTGGGCTTCTTGTGCCTCCTCCCTCTCAGTTTTGAGAGGAACTTCTTGTCACGGGCCCTGACGCTCTTCTAATCATTTTGGATCTCGTTAGGGCCTCCTTGCATCCCTGTCAGGGTTCTGCAGGTCTTGTTGCTGGACGAGCTCTTCCGTCCAGTTGTCTCTGTGTTTGCCGAGAGCGTTCTCTCGTCTTGGAGGCGCGCGGTTTGTAGTGTTTCTCATAGCGTTGGTGTGTGCGTTTTGTGAGTTTGGCTCGGAGCCGCCTTGCTGGCCGTGTAGAGTCGGGTAGGTGGCACAGCGATGAGAGCTTAGGGTTCATCTGTTGCTGTGCTAAGGCTGTTGGGGGAAAGGTGGTACCGTCATCTCGGATGGAGTGGCCCTCCTCAGCAGGCAAGGACCGTAATCACCGTGACGTTTTGTGGGCTCGGAGGCCGTGACCGTGGCTATCTGGGAGAGGCAGCTAGAGTTCAGCTGAGCAGATTACCTCTGCAGGGTGTTCAAGCTTGTACGTGCGTAGGGCTTCATGTTTGATGTCATATGTTTGTTTTTAATGGCAGGTTATAGTCGGTGTTCAGGAACAGTTAAGGTACTGCTGTGCAACCAGGCGACTTGTTTCGTATTGGTTTTGGAGATGCCGAGGGACGAGTCGTGCAGGGCGACGGAGGGGAACTGAGGGGACCGATGTAAGCGGGTGAGTCGGTGCGTGGTGTATATAGAGGGAAGATGTGACCGATGCCTCTATGACTCCGTTGCTCCTTGCGTTTGTCTTTTGTTTTGGTTTTGAAGTAGCGTAGCAATGAGCAAAGGAGGCAAGTCGAGCAAGGCGAGTGGTGATTGGTGGGCTGAAGTAGCAGCTCTTTTCTGAGGTGTTGTGTTGCTGGTGAAGTTATAAGCAACGCGTGTCGTTTGGGTGTTACGGACGGCGGGCGAGGTGCCGTGTTCAGCTGCAAGTGACGTAGGCCGGGTGGGAGGCTGTCGAGGGAAAGGGGTGCGAGACGGGGATCGGTGCGGGCAGGCTGTGGCATCGGGCAGCATCTCAGGAGGTGCCTTTTCGCTTGGCTTTTTGCAGGTGCCGCTGGCAGGCTCGGAGTGCTGCTGCCGCACGCCTATGAGAGGTCTGAGAAGGTGGGGCAGCGGCCAGCATCTAAGACCAGAGAATGCTGTGGTCCGTCGTCGAGCTCTTCAGTTTTGTAGGTAACACGTGGGCCGTCTTTGGAACGGCGTATGAGCATTAGAAGTGAGCTGGGTAGTAATGAGGAAGTCACGGGGCGGTGATTTCTCACGAGCGTAACGGTAGTTTACTGTGTGTTGATACGTTTGGTGCCACAAGCGATGACGGAAGCGGGGTGTGATGCTGGAATCTGTGCAGAGCAGGTGAGCCGATGGGCATGTTCGTTTTGATGAGGGGGGTGCTCTGGAAGAGATCTGTGTTGACCTGTGTGATACTTATTGCTGGCTCTGGGTTTTTTCCTTTTTTACATGATGAAGAGGCACCTGGCCACTGCAAGAATATCCTGGTTAGCTGGTGTGTTTCTTGTTGTGAAAGGATGCATAATCTGACCCATCTGAAAGCCCCACAGTGTGACTTTTGTTAGGAAGAGATTTTGAAGAATTGAGATATTTCTTATTCAGTGAGGTTGCATTCTATGAACTTGCCATCAGAGTGCATCTTAGAGACAGTGTCTTTGTCAGCAGAACTCATCAGCACAAGACTTGCAAAGTATTGCTTTTTTTTAAAGACAAAAAAATCCATGGTCCTTGCGGAGATCCAAGCACAGCACATACTCCAAAGGTTGATGGCATTGGTAGTGCTTGGGTTCTCAGTTGTAACAGTCGAGATACCATAAAATGCGGTTCGCCTGCATGCTTCGGTACAGCCGAACGCATTAGCAGGTCTGCCGGTCCTTCTTGGTAGCCCCGTGTATTGCAACACTGGGGATTTGATTTGTGTGGTTTTTTGTTGTGGTATTATTTTCCCCCCCCCCCCAAAAAAGTAAAACTGTATCGGGGATCTCTTCACTCACCGATTCTTCTGTCATAAATGAAAGTTTAAAAAAAAGCTAACATCGTCTGATTTACGACGTGACTTGCGCTCTTTCAGCTGTAACTGCCAAGCAGATGTAGGGTACGATTTGTTAGGTGTACTTAAGCAGGTAGGTATTTGTTGTAAATATTTAATGAGGGGCGACTGAATGTTGTGGGGGGGTGTTTCCTGCCGGTATTTTGAGGGAGCGCTCTTAAGTACTTTATTTCAGTCTCGCTTTCGACGCGCGTTTCCCTGGCAGTTCAGCAGCATCTCTTGGGCGGGGCAGCCGGGCGGACGTCCCTCCCGACTCCGTAACACGCCAAAACCCCCCAGTCACGTTGCTGCTGTGTATTTTGGAGATAGATAATCTTATGGCGGGCGTGAACGGCTGTGCGAGTTGAATGAACGCAGAAGGAAAATGGAAAGCTTTTAGAGCCTAGACGCTCATATTGGATGTGCGTAAACACGCGCCCGCCTTCTCAGCACAAAGTGAATTACTGAGATTTATTCTTAATTTTTTACGTTACTCTTTCAAGTTTGACACGCTTCACTTCAGGCTTCGTGGAGCCAGGCAGCAAGACGTGCGGCGGCAGGGCGAGGGCTGTAGCTGCTGCGGTGGGTCTGTAAGCGGAGGTTCCGGTTCCGGTACAACTTTGCCCCGCAGCCTCACGGGGTTATCTCCCCGCAGCGGTGCCGTAAGGAAGGGATGAGACGTTTTCCAGCACCAGCCAGAGCGTTCAGTGTTACGCGAAGGATCTGTTCAAAATGGTATCGGTTAGTCTTAATACCGTTTTCAAGCGTTCCAATCACTCTAGCTTTTAAAGGATGTGTTGTGTTTTGACGTGACCCGTTTGCCTGGAATCTTGCTGCGGCTCAATTTCCTTCCTACCCCTTATGCTGACTGAGCTCCTCCATTTTCTTCTGTGCTATTTTATTAACGTGCTGAAATATAGTTTGGGATTTCTGTTTTTCAGATGTCGTCTAAGTGTCTCGTGATGCTCAAGAGATGCCTGCCGGTCGTTAAGCGTGGTGAAGGTAAGGGGCCATCCCTCGGCCTGGAGGCTCCTGGCTCTGTCTCCAGCGGGTGCCCCGCAGGTGCGGCCGCGAGGGCTGCCCGGTGGGGAGAGTCGGGGCCCCCAGGGACCGGGGCTGTTTGTCACCCCGGGGAGCCCGTCCCAGTGCGGGAACATGTCCGAGCGGAGCCCGAGAGAGACGTGACACCGTCCTCTGGCACGCTCCTGCTCTGCCGTGGGGCAGCCGCCAGCCTGCGGACAGGGGCTGGGGGGGCTGCAGCTGTTTGGGGGGCTGCCCCACCTTTTAGATTTTAGCAGAGCTCCCCCTTTTCTGGGGGGTGTGGGAGGGGTGTGCGTGTACCTTTGTAAATGGCACTATTAAAGTAATGAGCTGCAGGTTGGAGCAGGTTCCCTTGTTTAGTGCCCTTCTTGGGGGTGAATAAAATTGGGGGAGTCCTGGGGGGGGTGTGATGATGTCATGTGGGGTGCCCCGGTGTCACTGGGGGAGCTGATAATGCGTCAGAGGAACAGGTGAGTGGGGGCGTCATGTAGGGGTTCCCCCCCAAAAAGGGGGGTTACAGCCCCAAAATGCCTGAAAATTCAGGGGGGCTATTACAAAAACCTCTTATATATATTGACATGTGTAATATTAATTTATAGATGCATAAAGGGATTTTGAGATAAGAACTTATCTCTCCTATATTATATAACGGATTTCGGGATACAAAAATTCTGCATCGAGATGCAGGGTTTTAAAACACAAAAGTAACTCGACCGTCTATATATCTAGATCAAAAAATAAAGGAGTTTAAAGTGAAAAGGATAGATGAAGGAATTCAAAGCAGAAGAAAGTCTGACTAGAGCGAGCATCTACGCTTAGTGTGTGTTACATAGTCTAAGTAGATGTGTAATCTAAATAGAGGTTATATAGAGTGAAATAAGCCGAGGTATAACTGTAAGTAGATGTCTAAATAGAGAAGTCGAAAAAGATTGAAGTGTCAAAGGGTAAGTAAGCAGATAGCTAGCCTAAATAGCTGTTTTATGTACGTGTTAATATGGAAGTCTAAACAGGTATGTGTAAAGAGATATTCTGTGTAAGTGTAAATAGCCTAAATAGGTGTAAGTGTAAATATAATAGCTAAGTCTAAACAGATGTTGTATGTAAATGTAAAACAGATAGTATATATAAAATATAGATGTACTCCGTAAGGATGTGTAAGTAGACACATAGTGCAAATGTCTATGCTATGTAAGGTTTTAAAATGCAAAGAAACCACGTTGATAGAGATGTTTATAGAGAAGATTTAAAAATTAGACACACAGCCCACCCCCCAATCAACTGAAGGCACAAAAGCGCTTTCAAATGCTGCCCCTTCCCCGTTCTCCTTCTCCCATCCCGATTTGGGGCCGATTCCCCCAAATGGGGACTTTCCCCTCTGGGGCTGCGTAGGCAGCCTGGGAGCTGCTGCCAGGGCAGACACACACTCCAAAGCCCCTGAGTCTGGGTCTGCAATGGGGGGTGAAAAACCCCAAACAGGTTTGGGGGAAAGAAAACAATTCGGGGCTCTTGGGAAAGCCCACTCCTGCTGGGTTTGTGCAGTTGGAAAGGAGGGGGGTAAAAAAAGCGGGGGTGGGGGGGCGGAACCCTGCTAACCATTCTCATGCACAAAAGCAAAAAATCGCCAATTTCAATGTTGTGGAAAGGGTGAAAAAAACCCGGAAGTGAACCGTTTGGAAAAGCAATCCCAACTTTTACCTTATGGAAAAGCAAAAAAAAAAAAAAACCCCAAACGAACAAAACCAAAGTAACCCGAACAACAACAAAAAAAGCCAAACCATCCAACCGGAAATCACCAAAACTAAATAAACCCACCGAAAACCCTAAACTGGGGAAAATTTGGGGTGAAACACCGGCAGTTTGAGGGGCATTGCTGGGGCTTATCTGGAATGGATTCGCCGGAGCGGGTCAGTTATCTGGAGCGGATCATCTGCTGCAGGTTAGCCCAGGTGAGTTGCCCGTTGTGGATTATCCTGGGGGGACCCCCTGGTGTCAGTCATCCCCATGCATGTTCCCCGTGGCGTGTCTGCCCAGACATGCCCCTGTCCAGCGGTGTCCGCCTCCTCCCCCGCCCTCCCTCTGCGTGTGTCTGTGCCCTCCCAAACGCTTTCCCCTGACATGGCCCCCCCGCATGACTCTTTTTTCCCCCGGTGACGTCCTCCCTCTCCCTGGCCTCCTGTTCTGTGCTCGCTGAAGCCTTATGCTTACGCAGGATGAGCAGAGCAGGGTGCTGGCAGTGCAGAGGCGAGGCGAGGCGCTGCCAAGCCAACGAAGCCCAAGGCTCAGCAGCGCACAAGTCCTTTGCAGGTCAGCCACTGGCACCTGGTCTGCCTGGCTGCCCCGTGCCCTGACGCACAGCTGCCCCCCTCACCCCAGGCAGCCTGCCTTCGGAAGGGCAGCTGTGTTCCCCTGATTGATTTTCTTCTTTAACCCTCTAGGACCTGTTGACTTGCTGCTCTCCCTGTCACAGCCCTGATGCCGCAGGCCTACAGCAACTGATGGGGCTCACTCCGGGGGGGTGGGGGGTGGGAAAGGGGACCTTTCTCCCCAGGTCGTTTGTGCTGCTTCTCCTCCCTAGGGCGTGGGGTGGGGGTGAGTGGGGCAGGAGGGAGGACGGTAACGGCCACCTGATTTTTAAAGCAGTCGAGACGGAAGGACTAAAATGCTCGAGGCACTTTGGTGGTGGGCGGTGCGGAGGCAACGACTGACACTGCTGGGGCTGCGGGAGTGGGGAAGGTGCAGAGAAACATGAGCTCTGCGCACGCAGTAACAGTTCCGTTATCCCGGCGAACGTCACCCAGAGCCGGCGCGGGTCTTGCCCCAGAGAAGAGTGACGGACGTCGTGCCGGTGCCGCCGTGCTGTGCTACGGCAGCCGGGAATCGCGCATGCGGAGTGGCGATGGTGGACCCTGCTGACACCGTGCGGCCAAAGTGCGGTACCGCACCCGGAACAGACGCATGCGCAGTGGCGACGATGTGTCACTGCTCGCTGCTGCCACCGAGCGACCGAACCGCGGAACAGCGGGGGCCAGCTGCGCTACCCTGCTCGCGGCAGTCACCGAGCGCTCAAAACCGGGTACTGCAGACGGGCAGCCGCCCGTTCCCGAGGGTGAAGTTTTTTCGCTGGTCGCTGCTGCCACCGTGCAAGCAGATTCCGGTACTGCAGCCAGGCAGTTCCGTATGCACAGTGGCGCTTTACTTTCTGCCCCTGCTTCCACCGACCGCCCAAACGCTCGCAGTGCAGGTGGGCAGCCGCGCATGCGCAGTGGCGCCTTTTTGTGCTCGCTGCTGCCACCGTGCGACCAAAGAGCGGTACTGCAGGTGGGCGGCCGCGCATGCGCAGTGGCGCCTTTTGTGCTCTCTGCTGCCACCGTGCGACCAAACAGCGGTACTGCAGGTGGGCGGCCGCGCATGCGCACTGGCGCCTTTTTGTGCTCGCTGCTGCCACCGAGCGACCGAACCGCGGAACAGCACGGGGGGAGCTGCGCTACCCTGCTCGCGGCAGTCACCGAGCGATCAAAACCGGGCACTGCAGACGGGCAGCCGCCCGTTCCCGAGGGTGAAGTTTTTCCGCTGGTCGCTGCTGCCACCGTGCAAGCAGATTCCGGTACTGCAGCCAGGCAGTTCCGTATGCACAGTGGCGCTTTACTTTCTGCCCCTGCTTCCACCGACCGCCCAAACGCTCGCAGTGCAGGTGGGCAGCCACGCATGCGCAGTGGCGTCTTTTCTGCTCTCTGCTGCCACCGTGCGACCAAAGAGCGGTACTGCAGGTGGGCGGCCGCGCATGCGCAGTGGGCCTTTTTGCTCTCTGCTGCCACCGTGCGACCAAACCGCGGTACTGCGGGTGGGCAGCCGCGCATGCGCAGTGGCGCCTCTTTCTGCTCTCTGCTGCCACCGTGCGATCAGACCGCGGTACTGCAGGTGAGCAGCCGCGCATGCGCAGTGGCGCCTTTTCGTCTCTCTGCTGCCACCGTGCGATCAGACCGCGGTACTGCAGGTGGGCAGGCGCGCATGCGCAGTAGCGCCTTTTTGTGCTCGCTGCTGCCACCTTGCGATCAAACCGCGGTACTGCAGGTGGGCGGCCGCGCATGCGCAGTGGCGCCTTTGTGCTCTCTGCTACCACCGTGCGACCAGACCGGGGTACTGCACGTGGGCAGCCGCGCATGCGCAGTGGCGCCTTTTCTGCTCTCTGCTGCCACCGAGCGACCAGACCGCGGTACTGCAGGTGGGCAGCCGCGCATGCGCACTGGCGCCTTTTTGTGCTCGCTGCTGCCACCGAGCGACCGAACCGCGGAACAGCACGGGGGGGAGCTGCGCTACCCTGCTCGCGGCAGTCACCGAGCGCTCAAAACCGGGTACTGCAGACGGGCAGCCGCCCGTTCCCGAGGGTGAAGTTTTTTCGCTGGTCGCTGCTGCCACCGTGCAAGCAGATGCCGGTACTGCAGCCAGGCAGTTCTGTATGCACTGTGGCGCTTTACTTTCTGCCCCTGCTTCCACCGCCCGCCCAAGCCCTCGTAGTGCAGGTGGGCAGCCGCGCATGCGCAATGGCGTCTCTTCCTGCTCGCTGCTACCACCGTGCGATCAGACCGCGGTACTGCAGCTGGGCAGCCGCGCATGCGCAGTGGCGCCTTTTGGCTCTCTGCTGCCACCGTGCGATCAAGCCCGGGTACTTCAGGTGGGCAGCCGCGCATGCGCAGTGGCGCCTTTTCGTCTCTCTGCTGCCACCGTGCGATCAGACCGCGGTACTGCAGGTGAGCAGCCGCGCATGCGCAGTGGCGCCTTTTTGCTCTCTGCTGCCACCGTGCGACCAAACCGCGGTACTGCAGGTGGGCAGCCGCGCATGCGCAGTGGCGCCTTTTTGCTCTCTGCTGCCACCGTGCGACCAAACCGCGGTACTGCAGGTGGGCGGCTGCGCATGCGCAGTGGCGCCCTTTTGCTCTCTGCTGCCACCGTGCGACCAGACCGCGGTACTGCAGGTGGGTCGCCGCGCATGCGCAGTGGCGTCTCTTCATGCTCTCTGCTGCCACCGTGCGATCAAACAGCGGTACTGCAGGTGGACAGCCGCGCATGCGCAGTGGCGTCTCTTTCTGCTCTCTGCTGCCACCGTGCGATCAGACCGCGGTACTGCAGGTGGGCAGCCGCGCATGCGCAGTGGCCACCCTTTGTATTCTGCTCGCTGCTTCCACCAAGCGACCGAACCCCGGGACTGCAGGCGGGAGCTGCGCTACCCTGGTAGAGATTTCCACCCGCCCCTTACCCGATCGCGGCAGTCACCGGTCGATCAAAACCGGGTACTGCAGACGGGAAGCTGCCCGTTCCCCAGGCTGAAGTTTTCCTCTGGTCGCTGCTCCCACCGTGCAAGCAGATGCCGGTACTGCAGCCAGGCAGTTCCGTATGCGCGGTGGCGCTTTATTTTCTGCCCCCTACTTCCACCGAGCGCCCAAACCCTCGTACCGCAGGTGGGCAGCCGCGCATGCGCAGTGGCGACCTTTTAGCTCTCTGCTGCCACCGTGCGACCAAACCGCGGTACTGCAGCCAGCAGCCGTGCACGGGCTGTAGCGACATTTTGCCGCGCTCACTTCTCCACGCCACTTAGTGACCCCCCGCACGCTACGTGGTGACGTCACCGTGGGGGCCGGAACCGTGTAGGCACAGCCCCTAGCGACAGGTGTTGACCCCTTGCGATAGCCCGTTGAGGGCGGTCCTGATACCCCTCGCCACGCTCTTAGCAACGGGCCCTGCCCCCGGCGATGGGCAGGCGGGCCGTCTGATGTCCGACCCACCTGGCCCCACCCACCCACTTTGGTGCTGTGCGGTGCACTTTGCTCTCTGCTGCCACCCTGCGAGCCTTCATCCCTCGGGGGGGCTCGGCCCGCCCCTTTTGCGGGGCGCTGTGGGAAGGGCGGGGGCGGGGCCCGGGGGTCGAAGAGCCCCAGCCGGGGCTCGGGCAGCTCTTGCTGCCCCTGGGCTTCTCTGCCGTCGGTGCTCCCGTGTTCCCTCGGGCGGTCGCAGCTTTGGGGCTGTCTCAGCCCCCCGGGCAGGCGTGCTCTGGCGTTTAGAGAAGCGGAGGCGTTGCCTGAGGTAAGGATTCCAGAGCTTGGCACTCTTTGGCAGCATCTGTACTAGAAAGGTCCCTTGTGGCCTGCTTTGCTTTTTTTCTCCCGGGATGTTGTTTCGGGCGCTGAGGGGGCGGTGAGACGGTTTAGTGGTATGGTGTTCTGTTTGGGGTTTGTTTTTTGCTTTGCTGGTTTTCTTCCCCCTTGTGAGATCATTTCATTCATTTATCATTTCATATTATCATTTACCCCGCGCCATTTCCGTCCCCTTTGGGCAGCAGCGGATCTGCTGCCGCTTCAGGCGGCCGCTTTCTCGAGGGCAAGGAGCTGGGACGACAACGGGCCGCTGCAGGCTCTGGTCAGGGTAAGAGGCTGTTCCCTGGGGAGCCGGCGCAGGGGGAGCGGAGGTACGCACGGGCACTTGTCGGTGCCCCTGGCCGGTAAAGGGAAGGTTAAATTGTTAGAGTGCAAATAAATACATTTTATTTAGGGAGGAGTCGTGACTAAATTTAATCGCACCTATTACTGAGCAAACCAGGCAGTCATTATTCCTAATCTGTAATTAAAAAAAAAATAAAGGCAGTCCTTTTTTATGCCATAAATAGAGTTGCGAGTCATTAATAGCTCAATCTAAATACAGCCGTTATTACATCAACTGCAGGCATTAATGACTCCTGATCAGAAACAAAATAAGGACAGTTTTAGAATCTACAATGAAAATTGAACTGGAAAGCTAAATTGGGAGTGGGTAATACTGAAATTGTAACAGGGCTGTTAGAAAGTTCAGAGGCAGCGACAGCTCCTGCTTCCAACCCAAGCAGTAAACGAAGCTTTAGATTCTTAAATGAACAGAAATAAAGGTGAGCTGTTAAACAGTGGCTGGGTTCAAGCGTAGGCATTAAGAAAATTTGCAGGTGCGGGTGATTCCTGACGAGAACTAACAATTCCAGAAGATTTAGATTTAAAATGACAAAGCTAATGGAGTGCCACAACCGCCCGGATGTAACTGCAGCCGCTTTGGGGGAATGCCCCAGCCCTCCCCAACCACCGCTATTAATTACTGCCAAGGAGAGCGAAAGTGAAAGTAGAAGCAGTGCAGGTGAAATGCGAGCAGTACGCTTTTCCTAAGTCATCTCTTCGTGTCAGGAGAGGAAAGAAAATGGAAAGAAGATGTTTGCAGGGGGTCTGTGCTGGGTTGCCTGCGCGTCTCTTCCGTGCGTCCTTGAGGAGACATTTAGCTCCTGTTGGGCGCTCGCAGGTGGAGACAGGGCGAGCTGGAGGCGGGATCGGTGCCGGCCCTGAAAAAGGGATGGGCAACGAGCTGAGAGAAGAGGGGGCAAGGGCTGAAAAAGGGTCTCCAGTTCTGCAGGGAAGGCAGCGGGATGTGACTCGGCAACCGCTCTGAGGAGTGCAGGGTCATTCGCTGCGATGAAGTCAGGGTCTGCGGCTGGCCCGGAGAGGCAGCAGAAATCCCAAACTCTTTGCAGGGGTACCGGCCAGATTAGGGCAACACCTGAACAGTAAAACCATTTAGGGGAAGCAGAGCTGGGCTGCACCGCGTGGCCAACCTCCCTCTTCTCCGTGAGTCCCAAAGGGGCAGCTCCAAGAATGTGCTGAGAATTCATCCCTTGCGCTAAAAATGAGACGTAAGTAGCACCCACCCGTGAATTTTATTTTCTCTCTCGCTCTGCGGCTCCTGCCTGCTTGTCTCTCCTCAGTGTTCACCTGCACCCGTGCTCGGATGGGGCAGCTGAGGGAAGGTGCTGCCATCTCCCCAGCCCCGGCGGACCGCCCCTCAGCTGTGTCCTCTGTCAGGGAGCGTCGTCATCTCTCCTGCCTCCCAGAGCGTGTCCTGTAGTGGCAGACGCGCGGGCTTTTCCCTGCACGCGCATACGGGAAGGGAAGCACAGTGAGAGCTGGGCTTGTCAAAGAGTAACGGGGGTGGTGGGAAGCGTAGCTAGAACCGGAGAGCTACAGCGCAAAAGCAAAGCAGACGGGACACAAAAGTAAAATGGTGCACAGGAATGCTGAGGCGAGAACTCCCGCAGCACACAGGAAATCAGTGTCGGAATCTATTTTCTTCTGACTGCCAAATTAAAAATAATGGCACGCTTTGCAACGCTAAGCTCGCTCTGATCGTCTGAACTGTTTCTTTCCAACTCCCCACCGCCCCCAGCACACCGTTCAGCCTCCTCAGCCTGAAATGCCTTGTTTTCCTTCTTTTTTTTTTTTTTTTTTTTATGACAGGGCAACTTCTGTTCCCGAGGTGGTGCCCACAGTACAGCTATCTCTTCGAAGGCAGTTTGGTTTAGGTCAGAGAATGTTTAGCCTGGACTGAATCAGCCTCTGTTTCTATTTCTGGAAATCATCGGTCCTGTGCATAAAGCCCGGAAAAAAGGAAATATGAACCAAAGGACGTGGGGCCTGCAGGGCTAGGAAAATATTTGAGAAGAGGTTCAGTGGGGAAATGACTGTTTGTCTGTGGGGCGTCCAGGCAAGCAACCCAGCTGCTAGAAAGCGGCGCTGTCCCCAGGATGGCCTCGGCGGTCCCGTCGGAGTCGGGGGAACAAGGACAAGGCAGGGTGAAGCATCTGACCTGCCGTGTGGAACGTGACTGTACAAAGCACGTGTGATGCACTGCAAGTTCATTTGTTTAAACTGTGAGTTAAAGAAGGTGTGCAGTTGCTTTGTAAACAGCCGACGCTCTAAAGCTACACCCGTCTAACTGCTAGCTGTATTAAATCTATCGTATTGCTGTTTCTGCATTAAAAAAAGTAACAAACCAACACACCTATGTAAGCACGTCTAAGTACAATGGAAAACCACTGTTTAACGCGTGGCATGTGTGGGTTGTTTTTTTGGGGTGGGAGGGTGGGGTGTATGACAAAAACCTGCGAGAGACACACGCACACACGCACGTGTAATGTTTAGCGCTCACCTAAACCCAAAAAAGAAAATCCACTCTTTATTTTGCAGCATTAGCATTAGCTTCCAGCGCACAGCCTGAGCGCGTACCTCTGCTCTCACCATCTGCTCCCTCTTCAACCGTGTGTGGCTGTCATCATCAGCTTGCACAGGCTTTCCTCGTGCAAGTTTCCGCGACAGCTTACGAGAAGGCAGGGAAACAAACCCAGCAAGACGCGTAGTGCCTTCCTCTATGGGCTCCGTCCAGCCTTTGTTAAAATGAGCAGAAAAGAAATCTGCTGCTGCCTTTACCCTGACTCGCTCTTACAGAGAGCATCTGACTTGACCCGCAGCAAAGCGATGCCCCAGGCAGCAGCACGTATTGGCGCGCGCCGCGGTTTCACCCACCTGTTTTACTGCGCCGGTCCTTTCCCACGGCCGATGCCGCAGATGTGGCGCGCCCCACCCCCAAACCTCTTTACGAGGGTTCCCTGGGCTCTGCAAGTCGCCTGCTGGACGTGTTGCTGATTCAGGCACGGGCAAAGTCAGCTTCTTCGCTGGCCTCGGGCCAGGGCAGCCACGTACTCGAGGGAAACTGAGAATATCTCCAGCGAGATCTCACCGGGCGGCTGGGACCTCGTCAGTAGGGGAGAAAGCCAAGCGACTGACACTGAAAGGGAGCTCTTTGCTAGGCTGTAGATCGTAAAGTTAAAAAAGAAAACAAACCTGCCTTTTTAAAAATGCCCTCTTTTGAGTCTGCCACGTTTGATACAGATTTTTAAAATTGCAGGGTATATCTCCTACAGGCCTCATGCAAAGGGAAGTGAGTACTTCTGGCTCTCAGGACAAGGGGGTCCCTCAGGAGCCCAGGCGCTCACGCCAGCCGGCATCTGGCACAGCACAGGGCAGGAGCTTTGGCAGTAGTACGTGAGCTGAGAATGAGAGTCAGGCAGCACTGCACGCTTCTCCTGTGAGCCGCCGAGGCTCGCGCGCTGTACCTTCCACGAATAAAAGGCCAGAAGAGTCAGCATTTCTGCTAGTTCCAGCCTCATCCGTACCCTCGTTAGTGTAACTGTAAGCGAGCGTCCCGTAGCGACTGGGAGCGTGGCAGCTGGGCTTCCTGCGCTGCCTTAGGTTGTGCCCTTGGAGAGACCCTTCTCCGAGCCCCGGGCTGGGTGGGCTGCGGTGCCGTTCAACGCTGAATAGGCACGAAGGCCTATAAACAAAATGTATTTATATTGCACCCATACCCGGCAGCCAACCGCCGCTTTATTTACGTATTCTGCACCTCCTGCCGACGCTTTTAAACTTAGCCGATATTGCCACAGTTTTCTCTGACGGGGCAGGGGACTGCCACGCAGCAGGGGGAGTTTCTGGGTGCCTCCCACGGACACAGACGTCCTCAGCTGGGTAGGGACAGGGTGAGAGCTGGAACAACTCTGCTGACATGTAAGGGCCGTCCCAGGGCAAGGCTCCTCGGTCTGGGGGCTGAAAGGCGAGCCGCGCTGGGTGGTTGGTGTGGGAGTTGTGGAGCAAGTAGGGGAAAAAAAAACCAAAAAGAAAAAACCATCCAAATGTTTCACAGCAGGTAGAAAGCTAGGCAGAAAGCAAACTGAATGCTGTAAAGACAAAAGCCGAAAGCCGGCTATGGACTGTACGAAAAGAGTCAGTGCCACGGAAAGAGGTTATTTCTTCAACTGACCATAGGAGGCTTTTTGTGAGATAACACAACACCTCTTCTTTCTGCTACAGCGCGGCACCGCAGCAGTAATGGGCCAGAGCGTGCGAGCGCCTTTGGCAGGATCGGTAACGGCCGGGGCACGGCCGACCGGCCAGCCCACCTTCCGCACAAGGAAAACACCATTCCCCTGGAACGCCACGCAGACCCAGGACGGGTAAGGCGGAGGCCGAGCCCAGGCGCCCCCATTGCCAAGGACCACCTTGGCCTTGCAGCGTCTCACGCTTCGGGGTGTTCTGCTGGCCGTGGCTAAGCTCAGGCCCTCTGCTCGTGGCTGCCCCCGGTCCCCCGGCGCCGGTCGGGCCCCAGCCCCCAGCGCGGTGCGGCGCAGGGCAGTGACCCAGCAGGGCGGCCCCACGGGCCCCAGCCCCCCACCCCTCGCCGTGCCTGCGGCCAGGGCCCCGCGGCCGCCGGCCCCTTCCTCCTCTGCCCGCTCCCGTCGCGGACGGCTCGGTATGTGTCACGAGGGGCAGCCCCGTTGAGCAGCTCTGGGAGGGCGCGCGGCTCCGCCCGGCCGTGACCGGGGCCCGCAGGGGTTTCCCGCTCGCTCGCTCGCCCCGAAAGGAGCTGGCCCCGAGCCGGCGCGTCCCCCCCCGCCCGGCCCACGGCGCCCTCGCGAGCTGAGCGCGGCCCGGCCAGCAGGGGGCGCTGGCGCTCAACGGCTGGGCGCGGGGGCGGTCCGGCGCGGGGGAGGGGCCGGTGGGGGCCGGTCCTTCCGGCCGCCCTCTAAGGGCCGCCCCGCGGGGCTCCGGCTTCCGGTGGCGCAGCGCGGCGGAGCGGAGGTGGGAGCGGTGCGTGGGGCGGCTGCGCCGCGAGGTGTCTCTTTGCGGTGCCGGGGCCCCTCTGCGGCCCGGCGTGGGAAGCCCGTGGCCGGCGGAGACTGCTCGGAGCTGGGCGGGGAGCACCGCGGCAGTCCGACCGCAGGCAGCCATCCCCTGCGGTGGCCGCCAGCTCCTCAGGACTCCTGGAGGCCTGGCAGCGCCCGACCCTCGCCTGCGGCAGCCGCCTGGGAGAGCAGCGCGGCCGTGGCCAGGGGCCGGAGAGCGCTGGTGAGTGAGTTCGGGCAGCGGTGGAGGCTCCGTGCCGGGCCCGGGCCCGGGGCCGGGGTGGGGGGGGGCGGCTCCGTGCCGGGCCCGGGGCCGGGGCCGGGGTGGGGGGGGGCGGCTCCGTGCCGGGCCCGACCCCGGGCCCGGGCCGGGGTGGGGGGGGGGGGCGGCTCCGGGCCGGGCCCGGGCCCGGGCCGCTCCGGGCCGGGGTGGGGGGGGGGGGGGCGGCTCCGTGCCGGGCCCGGGCCGGGGTGGGGGTGGGGCGGCTCCCTGCCGGGCCCGGGTGGGGGTGGGGCGGCTCCGTGCCGGGCCCGGGCCCGGGCCCGACCCCGCGGTGGGGGGGGGGCGGCTCCGTGCCGGGCCCGGGCCCGGGCCCGACCCCGCGGTGGGGGGGGGCGGCTCCGTGCCGGGCCCGGGCCCGGGCCCGACCCCGGGGTGGGGGGGGGCGGCTCCGTGCCGGGCCCGGGCCCCGCAGAGAAGCCCTGGTCGGGCATCGTTCGCTTTTGCACAATGTAGGGCTTTCCCCGTCTATTTTCTGTGTACTGTGTTTTGGGCCACCTGAAACCCTTTGGCCGGGTAGGTTTGGTGCGGGGAGATGGCAGGTCTGGAGCCTGAAAGATCTCGGGTGGGGGGCGGGGGAGGTATTTTTGCCTTAAAACTCTGAGCCCACCTCGTGTGTCATGTCGTGTTATCACGTCGTGAGTCTGGTGACTGTGGCAAATGGCTCAGTTGGGCGTTTTCTGATAAATAACTTCTGAACGTGTACGTGTGTAGGCACGGGGAGATTTGTGCAGGGTGACAGAGCCCCTTGTGCTTCTGTGCTAATGTCTACCTGTTCTAGACCTCCAGTGTTGGAAAGCCTTTGTTTAGTGCCTAGTTGTGCCTGCGTAACAAATGTTTTAGCTGCTGATGTGTTATACCTCTGCTGTGAACTTTTTCCTGGGTGGCTTGATTGTTTCTGGTTGTCCGTGTAAATCTAGGCAGATATTTTCTGCCCGGTGGTGAAGCCTATCGCTTTGGATAACAAAGGGCAGGAGAGCAATAAAGAAAAAGGTGATTCGTCTGCTGCAGCTCCTTGGAAACGATTCGTTCCTTATTTTCTGCCATTGGGGAGGTGTTGTGCTTTCCAGATAATGCAGCCTCTCCTGTGCCTGTCCACGCCGTGCATTTTTGTCCTGCCCTTGCTTGAAAAGGCTCTCCTTGCCTTCTTCCTCTGTGCTGCAGTTGGCTTAATCTCTCGCTGCTGCTGCTGGAAGAGGGATAAAGGGAGTGTTGTTGATCGGGTTGTTAAAAGCTTTTTCGCGGGCTGTAACGCGCGGGAAGGGGTGGGCGGGGAGGGGGCGACTCAGTACGGGGGAGGGGGAGGATCAGGCTGCGGGGAAAATGGGAAACCAACATCACCCTTCCCTCCTACGGCGCAGCCCGGCTGCACGGCTCCCCGGGGATGCCCCTGCCCCGCGGGTGTACCGTGTGTGCGCCCCCCGCGTGGGGCGGGGGGGGACGACACACCCCCACACAGTCGGCGGCACTGGGGCAACCCCTGCCCCAGGGCTCCGCGCTCGTACCCGGCTCTCCCCGCTCCGGCACGGCACGGGGCTGGACGCACCGAGGAGACCCCGGAGCGGCTTCTCGCGGCTGGGCGAGAACAGGGCCTGGCCCCGAGCAGCCGAGCGGGCACCGCCGGTAGCTCGGAGGAGCGGGGCCGGCTCGGCTCGAGGCGTCAGAGCGAAAAGGGACGAGAACCGTCCCGGAGCGTTGGGGGGGCGGCGGATGGTCCGGTGGCCGGGTTCGGCTCCGTGCCGGGCCGTGGGGCAGCCGGAGCCGCGCCGGGGGGCAGGTGAGGAGCCGCGTGGCCGGGCGCGCTGTGGGTCGGCGGGTTTCGGCTGTGGGGTCTCCCGGTCCGCGGAGTCCCCGGGGGGGGGTTGCGGGCAGCAGTGGCCCCGGGCCGAGCGCTTTCGTGGGTCGGTGGTTGTGTTTTGGGGCCGAGCCCGTGCCCGGCCGTGGGGAAGTAGGGGCAGCCCCACCCGGCTCTCGGCTGCTCCTCGTCGGGGTCGGGCGGCGGCGGCGACCCCGGCGGGGGCTCCTGTGGTGCCGGGCGGGTCCCCCCTTGCCCGCGAGGCAGGCAAGGACCCTGGCTGCTGCCGCCGCGGTTTGCTGGAGGCGGGCTGGGCCCGGCCCCCTGTGGGGTTGGGGTGCGGGCCCGGCGCTGCCGGGGAAACGCGGCCTGCGAGAGCAGGAAGAAAGCGCTGCCGGGCCGGCGCTGGGCTGCCCCGCTGGGGTGCGGGGCCGGGCCCGCGCAGTTCAGTTCCCAAGGCCTCCCCGACAGTGCCCGCGTGGGCCGTGGGGGTGCAGGGCTGTGGGGTGGCTGCGCTCTCCGCGGCCCTGAGCGTTGCCCGTGGGGACTGCGGAGGGGGCCGGGACGCAGCCAGGCTCAGCTGGTTTGGTCCCTGAACGGGGAGAGCACAGCTCTTCTGTTCCTGGGCCTTGAGAGCAGGCTCCTGTGGCTGATGCCGGGGCCCTGAAACAGATCGAGTCGTGCGTTTTGAGGGCCTGAGCGAGGGGACTAAGTCGTGTGGTTTTGGGCTGAGGAGCAGAGGTCAAGTGCTGCATTTTTGGGACTTGAGAACAGGCTCAGCAGCTGGGCTTTTTGGCTCAGAACCGGTCCCAAAGTGAGCTGGTTTGGGGGCCAAAAGCAGCAGCCGGTTTGGCTGCTTGTGCAGGCTGGGGGGTGGGGGCATTGGGGGCTGCAGGGGAAAGCAGGGGTTGGGCAGGGTACGAGGACCCTCCCCGGAGGTGGGGGTCCGGTCACATCGGACCCCGAAGTTCGGGAGGCCGGCATGCACCAGAGCGAACTCGCCACCTGAGGCGGGTCTCTGGAGGAAGGGTGCTTTTTGGATCCAGCGCAGCGCACCCTCTTTGGGTCCAGCTCTTCTTTCTGCGCTGCTTAGAATAGTTATTAACCAATTAATTAATCATACAAACTAAGTCACAACAGCTCTGTCGGCTCCATCGTGGTTCGGAGCTCTGAATCGGTTTCACTTGGTGTCTAACATGTTTTTTCCCCGAGGAGAGGCTAAGTTTCAAAGTTAATTAGTTTTCTCATAAGTGTGTCAGTCAATAAAATTGAGTTACGATTGTTAAAACCACAAAGGTGACAGGAGTCTCACGGATCTGGTCTATTTCTGAAAATGTATTCATCCCATGCAAATGTCATCGGGATACAGATCATCTGCACTTCATGCTCTGACAAGACAAGATGCTGAGACAGGGATGAGCTCCAAAAGGACTGCTGAAAAGAAAAAAAACGCATTCCACAGTCATGGGGTTTTTTTGTTTGCGTTTGGGGGGGCGGGGTGGCTTTAACAAAAGAGTGCAGTGTTGGCCGGCAGCAGCCTGCAGAGCACTTTTGCTGCCTGATCTCTCCTTTTCTTCTCTTCCACTCCTCTTTCAGGGCTGTAATTGTCATTTGGATAGTTTTAGAAGAGCAGTTAAGTTGCTCGCCTGTGTCAATGTGCTGGTAATACCAGGAAGGTGAATGCTTGAACCGGTCGGGCGGGTAGGAATGAATAACTTGGCTGCAGGTAGAACTTCTGAGGGAAGACCAGCAAAACCAGGAAGCAAATAGCAAGTTCCCAAAAAATGTGCGGGTGTCAAACACATAAAAGTTTCATTGCCGAATGTTTTTGGGAATATGTTCCCAATGGCTATTTTTAGTAAACATAAATTTTCAGGAGATTCAGGGTTGTGCGTGGCAAAACATGTCCCTCTGTTTTTGTGTCCTGCCGCACAAACGGCCGGCGGCAGGGCTCTTGTTCCCTGCTCTCGCTATTGCCACAGCAGGGCTGCGATATTTAGACCTAAGAGATGGGTTTAGGAATGGAAGGAGAGAGAACGCCTGTGTTCTGTAAGGGCTATGAATGCTGACCCTTTGTCTCCGTCTGCCGCTTTTCCTGTGCGGGTGATGAAGCTGTTTTACTTTTCTCTGTTGTTCCAGGTCTAAATAGCTGCGAAGCTGTCGCCGCTGTGGGTGCGCAATTTGTGTTGCTGTGTTTCTGTGGAGTTCTAGCTACGGCTCGCTTCTAGTGTGGCCAAGCGTCAAGGTAGGGCTTTCAGTTTAAAGCTTCAGAAGCGCTGCGCGCCGAGATGGGTGTAGGTGAAACTGCTGTTGCGCCTGCAGCTGTGCTCGCAGGGATGCTGGGTGGCTCTGCATCAAACCGGCGAGGTGCGCATGGACCTCCGTCGGGCTGCGCCCTGGGTGCGCGAGCGTGCGGTGTTTTTGCTGTTCCGGCTTGCACGTGCGAGGGCTTAACGTTTGATTTAATGCATTTCCTTTAACGGCAGGCTGTAGTTGGGCTCTAGACGGTATTCCTACGTGGGCACAAGAGCTGTGGAATGGTTAAGCTGTTGCTGTGCCTCCAGGTGACTTGTTCAGTAACGCTGTTTTTCCAGGTGCAGATGGATGAGTCGTGCAGGGCAACGGAGGAGGGCCCAGGGGAGCGCTGTAAGAAGGTGAGTCTGTGTAGTACTGGAGGGAAGATGTGACTGATGGCTATAGGGCTCCATTATGGGTTTTACTCTTTTTTTTTTTTGTGATCCGAGGGTGCTAAGCGATGAGCCGAGCGTGATCTGGGCCCTGGAGGTGAGTCAGGCAAGGTGACCGGTGCTTGGTGGGCTGGAGTAGGTGTTCTTTTTCAGGTTATTCAGGGTTTTTTCTCCTTCTCTTCACTTTCCCATCCCAATTTGGGGCCGATTCCCTCAAACGGGGACTTCCCCCTGTGGGGCTGCTTATGCAGCCTGGGAGCTGCTGCCTGGGCACAAAAATACCTCAAACCCCTTACTCTGGGTCTGCAATGGGGGGTGAAAAAACAGAAAGAATTCTGGTGGAAAGAAAACAACTTGGGGCTTCTGGGAAAGCCAACTCCAGCTGGATTTGTGCAGCTGGAAAGGAAAAAAAGGGTGGTGGTGGGGAAGGAACAACCACCTAAAAGCACCCACCAACCATTCTCATGCACAAAACCGAAAGTGAAAATGACCATTTTTTGTAGGGTAAAAGCACAAAAAGTCCCCACAGAACTCAGTAGTTTGGAAAAGCAACCCCAATTATTACATTATGTAAAGAAGGCGGGGAAAAAAAGAAAACCAAAACAAAACCCTATCACAACCCTGATGCCACATGCCTACCAGCAGTTCCTGGGGCTTATTCTGCGGGGGTGGGGAACCCAACCTTGTTCCCCAGGTTTGCTGTGCTGCTTCTCCTCCCTCGGGCATGCGGGGGGCAGTGGCATGGACAGTAGCAAGCACCAGACGTTTTTAAGCGGTCGAGAGGAAAGGACAAATGCTCGAGACGCTTTGCTGTTTGGTGCAGAGGCAATGAATGGTGCTGCTGGGGCTGCGAGGGGGAAAGGTGCAGAGGAATAGAAGCTCTGTGGATGCAGCCAAGTTATGGTTTCTGGATGGTATTAATCGAGAAGAGTAATTCAGATAATGCTGCTGCCCAGCGACCAGAATTGGGTACTGAGCCCGGGAGCCGCGCACGCGCGGTGGCGTCCCTGTGATCCCCATTGCTCTCTCCGCAGGTAACAGCCCTGCGATGCTGCGGTGCCTGCGAGGTGATGCCGCCGTGCTCGTTGCTGCTTCCTGGTAAGGAAAGGCCTCCTCCGCTCCTGCTGCAGCGTGGTGGTGTGTCGGACACGATTCCCTGTGTCGGGTGAGGCCTAGGGCTGCCGGCGAGGTGAGCGAGCGCCTTTGGTGGGTGCAGGGGTGTCTCCTTGTGTGCCTGCACTACTGGGGCTGGTGGGATGGGAAGCTTCAAACGACCCGCCGAGGCAGGCTTCTGGTATGCTAAAGGCGAGTGGGTGAGGGCAGCCCTAGGAGTTACTCGGGAGCTGATAGAAGGGAAGAAGGAAAGGAGGAGGAGGATGATGACCTTTTCCCCCTGCCCAGGGTGCAGAAGATGGCCGACTCTCCAGCTCACCAGAGCTCCCCCTCAGCCTCCCCTGGCCCCCCTTGCCCAGTGCGCCTGCTCCCAGCTCCAGCACGAGCGAGCTAGGCTACGTGCCGAGGAAGCCTCATCTCGTAAGAGCTGTAAGACACCCATGTGTTCTCTTCAGGTGGAGGACGGCCTAGAGTCTGGAGCTGCAGAAGAGGCAGGGAGGAGAGGAGGGGAAAGAAGCATCTGAACGGCTAAATTGTGCCAGCAGCGCTGAGAGCGAGAGTCGCGGTGAGTCCTGGGCCAGTGGGGCCCCGTTGCCTCTCTTGTGCGTCCTGGGCCCTCCCTGTCTCTCCCCCGGCCCCCTCTCTTTCCTTACCTGCTGCAAAATTATTTTTTTTTTTCTTTTGGGCCCCCCCCGCACCTTCTTTCTCCATCTCGCTCTGAGTGGCTCCCTGCCTCCCCGTCTTTTTCAGTCCTCCCTCTCTCTGTCCTGTAGCCTGTGGCTCCTTTTTCTATCTCCGCCTCTCTCTGCCTGGCTCTGGCTCCGTTTTTTTATTCCTCCTGCTCTGTCCTGTAGCCTGTCGGTATTTTGTCTTTCTCTGGCCCTCTTGGTCTGACTCCCTGTGTTACCGAAAAACGCGGTAAAATCGGAAACGACTCCTCAACGCCAATTTAGTATTAAAGAGCAGGCATTCTTTATTCACGGCGCCAGATGCATGGGGGATCGCTCCTCCTGGCGTGCGTACCTCACACACCTTTCCCGTACAATTTGTAGATCAAAATTTTACGTATTCATATATATTCATTATTGTCCTGTCTGCTGATCGGTACAAACTTGCTCGTTCCGTATGTAAATCGCTGCGCAGGCTCGGTTGTCCTCTTCCGTTGTTCTCTTCTGAGTAGGTGGTATTACTTGGGTCGGTGGTGGTCTGTGAGTCGGTGGTCGTGATCTCCCCCTGCCGGAATTACCTTTTTACCTTCTTGGCTAGTTTTCTCAGTCCGCTCCACGAAACCGCGTTTTGTCGTCCTTTTCTGACAGAAGCACGTTGTCTGTTGTTCTGTTGACATTAACGATCGCCTAGTGACTAAAATGCAGATCGACAGACACACCGATTCGTACGCTCCACGTTCCCGTAATGGAACACCGTCTCTGGTTGGTTGATTTCATCGCTTTGGTTACACCTGTTCCTGTTGTTCAGTTTCTTCTTTTTTGGCTTTGTTTGATTCTCTCTGTGATTCTGTTTTTCTCTGCCTCGCTTTTCCCAGCTCCCCGTCCCTCACTTGGAATGCCCGTTGTCCTTCACCAGCTCACTCTCCCTTGGTTGCCATCCCCGTTTCTGAATTCCTCCTGCTTTGCCACGTAGCCCGTGGCTTTTTTCTTAATCTCTGTCTGCCTCAACGCTCCCGCCGCGCTTTTTAATTCGTCTGCTCTGTACCCTGCTACTGTTCTTGCCTTTCTGAGTTCTTCTCTGTCCAGCTCCCTTTCCCTGTTCATGAATTCCTGTTCTTCCTGCACCCGCCGCTGTTCCCTGTGATCTCCGTCTCTCTCTGTCCAGCTCCCTGTCCCTAGGTTTTAATTCCTGCCTCTGCCCGCTGTAGCCCGTCTAGATGTTTCTCTCGGCCTCTCTCTCTGTCCAGCTCCCTCTCTCTGTGTTCTAATTCCACGTTCTCTGTCACGTAGACCCGTGCTATTTGTTTGTCCTCATCTCTCTCTGTCCAGCTCCTTGCTGCTATGTTTTCTTTCTTCCCTCTCTCTCTGTCTTTGTAGCCCGTTGCTGTAGTTGTGTTTTTGGTTTTTGTTTTTTTTTTCCCACTTGTTTCTTCATGTGTCTCTGTCTGCCTCCCAGTGCCTGATCTTTAATTCCTCCTTCCCTGTTGGGCCGCTGTTCCTTTTTTCCATTCTACGTTGTGTTCTCTTTGGTCTCCTGTTCTTATTCATCGGTTCCCTCCTCGCCGCCCTGTGGCTTGTCCCCATTTTAATGTTGCCTCTCTTTCCCTCTCTCTGGCTTCTTGCCCCTGTTTTTAAAATTCCTCCCTCTCTTCTCTCTTCCCTGTTGGCCGTGTGATCTTCAGCCTTTCTCCACCTCTTTCTGCCCAGCTCTCTGTGTCTATCCATTAATTCTTCCCTCTCTGCCCTGTAGCCTGTAGCTTTTGTCCTTTCTCCATCTTGCTGTCTCTGGCTTCCCCGTGACCCTCTTTTAGAATTGTTTCTCTCTTCTTTCTGTACGCATTGCGATTCCTTTTGCTCCCCATCTCCCTTTGTTTTGGGTGTTGTTTTGTTGTTGTTTTTCTGGCTCCCTGTCCCTAATTGTTAATTCTCTGCCTTCTCGTGCTCTGTACCACGTAGCCCCGTGGTTTGTTTTGTGGTGTTCCCTCCCCGGCCCCTTCCCTCCGTCGTTGGCTGTCTCGGCTCCCTGTCCCCGTGGCTTCATTCTTCCCTTTCTGCCCTGTTCTTGTCGCTTATCTTGTCTTTCTCCATCGCGCTCGGTCCAGCTTCCTGCCCCTATTCTTCTTTCCTCCCTCGCTGTCGTGCTGCCTGCCCCAGGTTCTTTGTGCGTCTCCAGCCTGCTCCTCTTCCTTCTTTGTTGGTCTGTGTCCTGCTCTTCCCTCTTTCTGCTGCCTCTCTTCCCCTCTCTCTGCTGCTTTTATCTCCACCTCCGTCAGGCTCCCTGTCCTTCTCTGGCCGTCCTGTTCCCTGCCTCGTGCCTTCTCACTACACGCACACACGTCCCCCCCGCCCCGTCCAGCCGGATGCCGCTCTTCTCTTCTCTCTTCCTACTGTCCCGTGCCCTGCTCCTCACCTTTGGTGGCCTCCCCCTCTGCCCAGCAGCCCGTCGCCCCAGGAGCCAGGCGACGGACGGTCCGTTCCCTGCCAAACCGGGACAAGCGCGTGCCGTGGCTTAGCCCCAGCTGGCAACTCTGCACCAGGGAGCTGCTTGCTCGCTCCACCCTCAGTGGGCTGGGGGAGAGAGCTGGAAGGGTAAGAGTGAGAAAAATCATGGGTTGAGATCAAGACGGTTTAATAGGTAAAGCAAAAGCTGTGCGTGGAAGCAAAGCAAGGAATTAATTCACTCCTCCTTTTCGGCGGGCAGGTGTTGAGCCACCTCTGGGAAAGCAGGGCTCTGTCATGTGTAATGGTTACTTAGGGAGAGAAATGCCGTAGCCCCCGCCCTCCCTCCCCCCCCCCCCCCCCCCCAAGGACTCCCCCTTCTTCCCCCAGCTGTGTGTGCTGAGCATGATGTCAAATGGTATGGAATATCCCTTTGGTCAGTTAGCTGGGAAAGCTTTCCCAGCTGTGTCCTCTCCCAGCCTACCTGCTGGTGGGGCACTGAGAGAACCAGAAGAGGCCCTGACTGTGGAAGCAGTGCTCAGCAAGAACCAAAACATCTCTACATTATTAACGGTGTTTTGAGCATAAATCCAAAACGTATCCCTTCCTAGCTACTGTGGAGAAAATGAGCACTATCGCAGCCAACACCAGCTCCGTGCGGCTGCGGCAACGGCGGCCGAGGTGGCCTTGGGGCAGGGGGGGAGCGTTGGGGACCCTGACCCACGAATGGCTCCTGGGACTTGTTACGTGCGCGCCTGCACAAACACCTGCCCTCTCCTTTGCCCTCAGGGCTGCGTTTGCGCTGCCTTTGCGTGGGGCAAGGGGCTGTGATGGAGCCCAGGGGAGGAGGTGGTGCACTGTGGGGGTGAGGGGAGGGGGCCCCCCGTTGCTGCTGCGCCTCAGCTGATGGCGGGGTCTGGATGGAGGAGCCCCAGGTGCGGGCGGTGGGGCTGACGGTGCCGGCTCCTCCCTGGGAAAGGGGTGGTGCCCGGCTCCGGGGGGCCAGTGTGAGCCGAGGGCGGAGCGGAGCTGTGGCCGAGCGTCAGCGGGCTGCGACTGTAGCGAGGGAGGAGGTGAGCGGGGGCTGGGTGGTGGAGCGCTGCGTCCCGGGTCAAGCCCCGAGGAGGGCTGCGGCGGGGCAGCGCCGGGTCGGAGCGGGCGGTGGGGAGAGCGAGGCTGTGCTGAGGGGCTCGGTGGGGCTTCCGGGTGCATCGGCGGCCGGGACGGTGGCCCGCAGGGTCCGAGAGCGGGGAGGGCGGGCTGGCGGCGTGCCGGGAGCTGTGGTGGTGCGCCTGGAGGCTGGCCGTGCGGCCGTGTTGTGGCGCAGAGCATGCCGGGAGCTGCAGTCCTTGTGGCGCGCAGCTGCCGGGCGGCCGTGTTGTGGCGCAGAGCATGCCGGGAGGTGTAGTCCTTGCGGCGCGCGGCTGCCGGGCGGCCGTGTTGTGGCGCAGAGCATGCCGGGAGGTGTAGTCCTGGCGCAGTGGCTGCCGGCGCTGTCACGTGGTTCGCCGGGGCGTGGCGGGAGGCGCGGTCTTCCGGCGCTCGGGTGCCGGGCGGCCGTGCCGCGTACGGTAGGCGCGGTGTATTTTTGGGGTTGGATTCATGTTGATTTCTGGGGGCTTGCGGGTGCGGCCGCTCCCCGAGAAGCGGTGAGTTCCCCGGGAGCTGACAGAAGGGAAGAGGGAAAGGAGGAGGACCTTTTCCCCCTGCCCAGGGCGCAGATGATGGCCGCCTCCCCGGCTCGCCGGAGCTCCCGCTCAGCCTCCCCTGGCCCCCCCTTGCCCCGTGCGCCTGCCCCCAGCCCCGGCACCTCCCCTGAAGCGTGCTGCGTAGCCCTTGGCCGCCCCCAGGCCCTGTCGTGAAGGCAGCGAGCCGGCCCTCAAGCGCACTGGATTCCCCCTCGGCGCAGGGGCCCTTAGCAGTAGCGCGGGGAAGGGGCGCTGTGTCCGGAAGCCCCTGCGCAAGGAGAGGCTTTGGTCAGGGTCGATCGACGGTAATGACGGTCGCTGTTTCTTCTTTCCCTCTCCCAGAGACCGTGCTGAGGACGTGGTTGTCTGTCCTTCCTCCGGGGACGCCGTCGACTGCGGCCGTCTCAGGCTTGCGTGGCTTCTCTCTGCCCGGCTTTGCCATCCTCGCGGCGCCGGGGCGAAAAGGGACACACAGAGCCCTTCCCGGCTGTGGACAGGAGCTGCCTCGGCTGAAGCTGGAGACGCCAACGAAAGGTAAAGCAGAAGAAACTGAAGGCGCTCTGGCTGCCAGCTGCCTTCCTGCTGCAGGCAAGAGAGAGCCTGTCCCTGCAGGTGAGGGAGGAAGGATCCCCCTTCATAGCCCGCAGCGGGCCGGGCCAGGCCACCAACGTGCACCGCAGGGTCCGTACGCGGTAACCCGGAGTTGGGTACGGGCGTGTAGTGCACGAGCGAGCTAGGCTACGTGCCGAGGAAGCCTCATCTCGTAAGAGCTGTAAGACACCCCCGTGTTCTCTTCAGGTGGAGGTCGGCCTAGAGTCTGGAGCTGCAGAAGAGGCAGGGAGGAGAGGAGGGGAAAGAAGCATCTGAACGGCTAAATTGTGCCAGCAGCGCTGAGAGCGAGAGTCGCGGTGAGTCCTGGGCCAGTGGGGCCCCGTTGCCTCTCTTGTGCGTCCTGGGCCCTCCCTGTCTCTCCCCTGGCCCCCTCTCTTTCCTTACCTGCTGTAAAAATTTTTTTTTTTCTTTTGGGCCCCCCCCGCACCTTCTTTCTCCATCTCGCTCTGAGTGGCTCCCTGCCTCCCCGTCTTTTCAGTCCTCCCTCTCTCTGTCCTGTAGCCTGTGGCTACTTGTTCTTTCTCCGCCTCTCTCTGCCTGGCTCTGGCTCCGTTTTTATTTTTTTATTCCTCCTGCTCTGTCCTGTAGCCTGTCGGTATTTTGTCTTTCTCTGGCCCTCTCGGTCTGACTCCCTGTGTTACCGAAAAACGCGGTAAAATCGGAAACAACTCCTCAACGCCAATTTAGTATTAAAGAGCAGGCGTTGTTTATTCACGGCGCCAGACGCACGGGGGATCGCTCCTCCTGGCGTGCGTACCTCACGCACCTTTCCCGTTCAATTTGTAGATCAAAATTTTAGGTATTCATACACATTCATTATTGTCCTGTCTACTGATTGTCCTTTTACCTTCTTGGCTGTTAATCTTGGCAGTCTTGGCTAGTTTTCTCAGTCCGCTCCACGAAACCGCGTTTTGTCGTCCTTTTCTGACAGAAGCACGTTGTCTGTTGTTCTGCTGACGTTAACGATCGCCTAGGGACTAAAATGCAGATCAACAGGTGCGCTGATTCGTACGCTCCATGTTCCCGTAATGGAACACCGTCTCTGGTTGGCTGATTTCATCGCTTTGGTTACACCTGTTCCTGTTGTTCAGTTTCTTCTTTTTTGGCTTTGTGTGATTCTCTCTGTGATTCTGTTTTTCTCTGCCTCGCTTTTCCCAGCTCCCCGTCCCTCACTTGGAATGCCCGTTGTCCTTCACCAGCTCACTCTCCCTTGGTTGCCATCCCCGTTTCTGAATTCCTCCTGCTTTGCCACGTAGCCCGTGACTTTTTTCTTAATCTCTCTCTGTCTGCCTCAACGCTCCCCCCGCGCTTTTTCATTCGTCTGCTCTGCTCTGCACCCTGCTACTGTTCTTGCCTTTCTGAGTTCTTCTCTGTCGAGCTCCCTTTCCCTATTTGTGGATTCCTGTTCTTCCTGCAGCCACCGCTGTTCCCTGTGACCTCCGTCTCTCTCTGTCCAGCTCCCTGTCCCTAGGTTTTAATCCCTGCCTCTGCCCGCTGTAGCCCATCTAGGTTTTTCTCTCGGCCTCTCTCTCTGTCCGGCTCCCTCTCTCTGTGTTCTAATTCCACGTTCTCTGTCACGTAGACCCGTGCTATTTGTTTGTCCTCATCTCTCTCTGTCCAGCTCCTTGCTGCGACGTTTTATTTCTTCCCTCTCTGTCTTTGTAGCCCGTTGCCGTTGTTGGTTTTTTTTTTTTTTCCCACTTGTTTCTTCATGTGTCTCTGTCTGCCTCCCAGTGCCTGATCTTTAATTCCTCCTTCCCTGTAGGCCGCTGTTCCTTTTTTCCATTCTACATTGTGTTCTCTTTGGTCTGCTGTTCTTATTCATCGATTCCCTCCTCGCTGCCCTGTGGCTTGTCCCCATTTATTGTTGCCTCTCTCTCCCTCTCTCTGGCTTCTTGCCCCTGTTTTTAAAATTCCTCCCTCTCTTCTCTCTTCCCTGTTGGCCGTGTGATCTTCAGCCTTTCTCCACCTCTTTCTGCCCAGCTCTCTGCGTCTATTCATTAATTCTTCCCTCTCTGCCCTGTAGCCTGTAGCTTCTGTCCTTTCTCCATCTTGCTGTCTCTGGCTTCCCCGTGACCCTCTTCTAGAATTGTTTCTCTCTTCTCTCTGTACGCATTGCGATTCCTTTTGCTCTCCATCTCCCTTTGTTTTGGTGTTTTTTTTGTTGTTTTTCTGGCTCCCTGTCCCTAATTGTTAATTCTCTGCCTTCTCATGCTCTGTACCACGTAGCCCCATGGTTTGTTTTGTGGTGTTCCCTCCCCGGCCCCTTCCCTCCGTCGCTGGCCGTCTCGGCTCCCTGTCCCCGTGGCTTCATTCTTCCCTTTCTGCCCTGTTCTTGTCGCTTATCTTGTCTGTCTCCATCTCGCTCGGTCCAGCTTCCTGCCCCTGTTCTTCTTTCCTCCCTCGCTGTCGTGCTGCCTGCCCCAGGTTCTTTGTGCGTCTCCAGCCTGCTCCTCATCCTTCTTTGTTGGTCTGTGTCCTGCTCTTCCCCTCTCTCTGCTGCTTTTATCTCCACCTCCGTCAGGCTCCCTGTCCTCCTCTGGCCGTCCTGTTCCCTGCCTCGTGCCTTCTCACTACACGCACACACGCCCCCCCCCGCCCCCGTCCAGCCGGATGCTGCTCTTCTCTCCTCCTACTGTCCTGTGCCCTGCTCGTCACCTTTGGTGGCCTCCCCCTCTGCCCAGCAGCCCGTCGCTCCAGGAGCCAGGCGACGGACGGTCCGTTCCCTGCCAAACCGGGACAAGCGCGTGCCGTGGCTTAGCCTCAGCTGGCAACTCTGCACCAGGGAGCTGCTTGCTCGCTCCACCCTCAGTGGGCTGGGGGAGAGAGCTGGAAGGGTAAAAGTGAGAAAAATCATGGGTTGAGATCAAGACGGTTTAATAGGTAAAGCAAAAGCTGTGCGTGGAAGCAAAGCAAGGAATTAATTCGCTCCTCCTTTTCGGCGGGCAGGTGTTGAGCTGTTTCTGGGAAAGCAGGGCTCCGTCATGTGTAACGGTTAGTTAGGAAGAGAAATGCCGTAGCCCCCAAGGACTCCCCCTTCTTCCCACAGTTGGAACCCGCAGTTCGGTACGGGCGTGTAGTGCACGAGCGAGCTAGGCTACGTGCCTAGGAAGCCTCATCTCGTAAGAGCTGTAAGACACCCCCGTGTTCTCTTCAGGTGGAGGTCGGCCTAGAGTCTGGAGCTGCAGAAGAGGCAGGGAGGAGAGGAGGGGAAAGAAGCATGTGAACGGCTAAATTGTGCCAGCAGCGCTGAGAGCGAGAGTCGCGGTGAGTCCTGGGCCAGTGGGGCCCCGTTGCCTCTCTTGTACGTCCTGGGCCCTCCCTGTCTCTCCCCCGGCCCCCTCTCTTTCCTTACCTGCTGCAAAATTATTTTTTTTTTGCGCCCCCCCCGCACCTTCTTTCTCCGTCTCGCTCTGAGTGGCTCCCTGCCTCCCCGTCTTTTCAGTCCTCCCTCTCTCTGTCCTGTAGCCTGTGGCTACTTGTTCTTTCTCCGCCTCTCTCTGCCTGGCTCTGGCTCCGTTTTTATTTTTTTACTCCTCCTGCTCTGTCCTGTAGCCTGTCGGTATTTTTGTCTTTCTCTGGCTCTCTCGGTCTGACTCCCTGTGTTACCGAAAAACGCGGTAAAATCGGAAACAACTCCTCAAGACCAATTTAGTATTAAAGAGCAGGCATTCTTTATTCACGGCGCCGGATGCACGGGGGATCGCTCCTCCTGGCGTGCGTACCTCACGCACCTTTCCCGTTCAATTTGTAGATCAAAATTTTACGTATTCATACGTATTCATTATTGTCCTGTCTGCTGATCGGTACAAACTTGCTCGTTCCGTATGTAAATCGCTGCGCAGGCTCGGTGGTGGTCCGTGAGTCGGTGGTCGCGATCTCCCCCTGCCAGAATTGCCTTTTACCTTCTTGGCTGTTAATCTTGGCAGTCTTGGCTAGTTCTCTCAGTCCGCTCCACGAAACCGCGTTTTGTCGTCCTTTTCTGACAGAAGCACGTTGTCTGTTGTTCTGCTGACGTTAACGATCGCCTAGGGACTAAAATGCAGATCAACAGGTGCGCTGATTCGTACGCTCCATGTTCCCGTAATGGAACACCGTCTCTGGTTGGCTGATTTCATCGCTTTGGTTACACCTGTTCCTGTTGTTCAGTTTCTTCTTTTTTGGCTTTGTGTGATTCTCTCTGTGATTCTGTTTTTCTCTGCCTCGCTTTTCCCAGCTCCCCGTCCCTCACTTGGAATGCCCGTTGTCCTTCAGCAGCTCACTCTCCCTTGGTTGCCATCCCCGTTTCTGAATTCCTCCTGCTTTGCTACGTAGCCCGTGGCTTTTTTCTTAATCTCTCTGTCTGCCTCAACGCTCCCGCCGCGCTTTTTAATTCGTCTGCTCTGCACCCTGCTACTGTTCTTGCCTTTCTGAGTTCTTCTCTGTCCAGCTCCCTTTCCCTGTTCATGAATTCCTGTTCTTCCTGCACCCGCCGCTGTTCCCTGTGACCTCCGTCTCTCTCTGTCCAGCTCCCTGTCCCTAGGTTTTAATTCCTGCCTCTGCCCGCTGTAGCCCGTCTAGATTTTTCTCTCGGCCTCTCTCTCTGTCCGGCTCCCTCTCTCTGTGTTCTAATTCCACGTTCTCTGTCACGTAGACCCGTGCTATTTGTTTGTCCTCATCTCTCTCTGTCCAGCTCCTTGCTGCTATGTTTTCTTTCTTCCCTCTCTCTCTGTCTTTGTAGCCCATTGCTGTTGTTGTGTTTTTGGTTTTGTTTTTTTTTTCCACTTGTTTCTTCGTTTGTCTCTGTCTGCCTCCCAGTGCCTGATCTTTAATTCCTCCTTCCCTGTTGGGCCGCTGTTCCTTTTTTCCATTCTACGTTGTGTTCTCTTTGGTCTCCTGTTCTTATTCATCGGTTCCCTCCTCGCCGCCCTGTGGCTTGTCCCCATTTTAGTGTTGCCTCTCTCTCCCTCTCTCTGGCTTCTTGCCCCTGTTTTTAAAATTCCTCCCTCTCTTCTCTCTTCCCTGTTGGCCGTGTGATCGTCAGCCTTTCTCCACCTCTTTCTGCCCAGCTCTCTGTGTCTATCCATTAATTCTTCCCTCTCTGCCCTGTAGCCTGTAGCTTTTGTCCTTTCTCCATCTTGCTGTCTCTGGCTTCCCCGTGACCCTCTTTTAGAATTGTTTCTCTCTTCTTTCTGTACGCATTGCGATTCCTTTTGCTCCCCATCTCCCTTTGTTTTGGGTGTTGTTTTGTTGTTGTTTTTCTGGCTCCCTGTCCCTAATTGTTAATTCTCTGCCTTCTCGTGCTCTGTACCACGTAGCCCCGTGGTTTGTTTTGTGGTGTTCCCTCCCCGGCCCCTTCCCTCCGTCGTTGGCCGTCTCGGCTCCCTGTCCCCGTGGCTTCATTCTTCCCTTTCTGCCCTGTTCTTGTCGCTTATCTTGTCTTTCTCCATTGCGCTCGGTCCAGCTTCCTGCCCCTATTCTTCTTTCCTCCCTCGCTGTCGTGCTGCCTGCCCCAGGTTCTTTGTGCGTCTCCAGCCTGCTCCTCTTCCTTCTTTGTTGGTCTGTGTCCTGCTCTTCCCTCTTTCTGCTGCCTCTCTTCCCCTCTCTCTGCTGCTTTTATCTCCACCTCCGTCAGGCTCCCTGTCCTTCTCTGGCCGTCCTGTTCCCTGCCTCGTGCCTTCTCACTACACGCACACACGCCCCCCCGCCCGTCCAGCCGGATGCCGCTCTTCTCTTCTCTCTTCCTACTGTCCCGTGCCCTGCTCCTCACCTTTGGTGGCCTCCCCCTCTGCCCAGCAGCCCGTCGCCCCAGGAGCCAGGCGACGGACGGTCCGTTCCCTGCCAAACCGGGACAAGTGCGTGCCGTGGCTTAGCCCCAGCTGGCTATTCTGCACCAGGGAGCTGCTTGCTCGCTCCACCCTCAGTGGGCTGGGGGAGAGAGCTGGAAGGGTAAGAGTGAGAAAAATCATGGGTTGAGATCAAGGCTGTTTAATAGGTAAAGCAAAAGCTGTGCGTGGAAGCAAAGCAAGGAATTAATTCACTCCTCCTTTTCGGCGGGCAGGTGTTGAGCCACCTCTGGGAAAGCAGGGCTCTGTCATGTGTAACGGTTACTTAGGGAGAGAAATGCCGTAGCCCCCAAGGACTCCCCCTTCTTCCCCCAGCTGCGTGTGCTGAGTGTGATGTCAAATGGTATGGAATATCCCTTTGGTCAGTTAGCTGGCAAAGCTTTCCCAGCTGTGTCCTCTCCCAGCCTACTTGCTGGTGGGGCACTGAGAGAACCAGAAGAGGCCCTGACTGTGGAAGCAGTGCTCAGCAAGAACCAAAACATCTCTACATTATTAACGGTGTTTTGAGCATAAATCCAAAACGTATCCCTTCCTAGCTACTGTGGAGAAAATGAGCACTATCGCAGCCAACACCAGCTCCGTGCGGCTGCGGCAACGGCGGCCGAGGTGGCCTTGGGGCAGGGGGGGAGCGTTGGGGACCCTGACCCACGAATGGCTCCTGGGACTTGTTACGTGCACGCCTGCACAAACACCTGCCCTCTCCTTTGCCCTCAGGGCTGCGTTTGCGCTGCCTTTGCGTGGGGCAAGGGGCTGTGATGGAGCCCAGGGGAGGAGGTGGTGCACTGTGGGGGTGAGGGGAGGGGGCCCCCCGTTGCTGCTGCGCCTCAGCTGATGGCGGGGTCTGGATGGAGGAGCCCCAGGTGCGGGCGGTGGGGCTGACGGTGCCGGCTCCTCCCTGGAAAAGGGGTGGTGCCCGGCTCTGGGGGGCCAGTGTGAGCCGAGGGCGGAGCGGAGCTGTGGCCGAGCGTCAGCGGGCTGCGACTGTAGCGAGGGAGGAGGTGAGCGGGGGCTGGGTGGTGGAGCGCTGCGTCCCGGGTCAAGCCCCGAGGAGGGCTGCGGCGGGGCAGCGCCGGGTCGGAGCGGGCGGTGGGGAGAGCGAGGCTGTGCTGATGGGCTCGGTGGGGCTTCCGGGTGCATCGGCGGCCGGGACGGTGGCCCGCAGGGTCCGAGAGCGGGGAGGGCGGGCTGGCGGCGTGCCGGGAGCTGTGGTGGTGCGCCTGGAGGCTGGCCGTGCGGCCGTGTTGTGCTGCAGAGCGTGCCGGGAGGTGTCGTCCTTGCGGCGCGCGGCTGCCGGGCGGCCGTGTTGTGGCGCAGAGCATGCCGGGAGGTGTAGTCCTGGCGCAGTGGCTGCCGGCGCTGTCACGTGGTTCGCCGGGGCGTGGCGGGAGGCGCGGTCTTCCGGCGCTCGGGTGCCGGGCGGCCGTGCCGCGTACGGTAGGCGCGGTGTATTTTTGGGGTTGGATTCGTGTTGATTTCTGGGGGCTTGCGGGTGCGGCCGCTCCCCGAGAAGCGGTGAGTTCCCCGGGAGCTGACAGAAGGGAAGAGGGAAAGGAGGAGGACCTTTTCCCCCTGCCCAGGGCGCAGATGATGGCCGCCTCCCCGGCTCGCCGGAGCTCCCGCTCAGCCTCCCCTGGCCCCCCCTTGCCCCGTGCGCCTGCCCCCAGCCCCGGCACCTCCCCTGAAGCGTGCTGCGTAGCCCTTGGCCGCCCCCAGGCCCTGTCGTGAAGGCAGCAAGCCGGCCCTCAAGCGCACTGGATTCCCCCTCGGCGCAGGGGCCCTTAGCAGTAGCGCGGGGAAGGGGCGCTGTGTCCGGAAGCCCCTGCGCAAGGAGAGGCTTTGGTCAGGGTCGATCGACGGTAATGACGGTCGCTGTTTCTTCTTTCCCTCTCCCAGAGACCGTGCTGAGGACGTGGTTGTCTGTCCTTCCCCCGGGGACGCCGTCGACTGCGGCCGTCTCAGGCTTGCGTGGCTTCTCTCTGCCCGGCTTTGCCATCCTCGCGGCGCCGGGGCGAAAAGGGACACACAGAGCCCTTCCCGGCTGTGGAGAGGAGCTGCCTCGGCTGAAGCTGGAGACGCCAACGAAAGGTAAAGCAGAAGAAACTGAAGGCGCTCTGGCTGCCAGCTGCCTTCCTGCTGCAGGCAAGAGAGAGCCTGTCCCTGCAGGTGAGGGAGGAAGGATCCCCCTTCATAGCCCGCAGCGGGCCGGGCCAGGCCACCAACGTGCACTGCAGGGTCCGTACGCGGTAACCCGGAGTTGGGTACGGGCGTGTAGTGCACGAGCGAGCTAGGCTACATGCCGAGGAAGCCTCATCTCGTAAGAGCTGTAAGACACCCCCGTGTTCTCTTCAGGTGGAGGTCGGCCTAGAGTCTGGAGCTGCAGAAGAGGCAGGGAGGAGAGGAGGGGAAAGAAGCATGTGAACGGCTAAATTGTGCCAGCAGCGCTGAGAGCGAGAGTCGCGGTGAGTCCTGGGCCAGTGGGGCCCCGTTGCCTCTCTTGTGCGTCCTGGGCCCTCCCTGTCTCTCCCCTGGCCCCCTCTCTTTCCTTACCTGCTGTAAAAATTTTTTTTTTTCTTTTGGGCCCCCCCCGCACCTTCTTTCTCCATCTCGCTCTGAGTGGCTCCCTGCCTCCCCGTCTTTTCAGTCCTCCCTCTCTCTGTCCTGTAGCCTGTGGCTACTTGTTCTTTCTCCACCTCTCTCTGCCTGGCTCTGGCTCCGTTTTTATTTTTTTATTCCTCCTGCTCTGTCCTGTAGCCTGTCGGTATTTTGTCTTTCTCTGGCCCTCTTGGTCTGACTCCCTGTGTTACCGAAAAACGCGGTAAAATCGGAAACAACTCCTCAACGCCAATTTAGTATTAAAGAGCAGGCGTTGTTTATTCACGGCGCCAGACGCACGGGGGATCGCTCCTCCTGGCGTGCGTACCTCACGCACCTTTCCCGTTCAATTTGTAGATCAAAATTTTAGGTATTCATACACATTCATTATTGTCCTGTCTACTGATTGTCCTTTTACCTTCTTGGCTGTTAATCTTGGCAGTCTTGGCTAGTTTTCTCAGTCCGCTCCACGAAACCGCGTTTTGTCGTCCTTTTCTGACAGAAGCACGTTGTCTGTTGTTCTGCTGACGTTAACGATCGCCTAGGGACTAAAATGCAGATCGACAGGTGCGCTGATTCGTACGCTCCATGTTCCCGTAATGGAACACCGTCTCTGGTTGGCTGATTTCATCGCTTTGGTTACACCTGTTCCTGTTGTTCAGTTTCTTCTTTTTTGGCTTTGTGTGATTCTCTCTGTGATTCTGTTTTTCTCTGCCTCGCTTTTCCCAGCTCCCCGTCCCTCACTTGGAATGCCCGTTGTCCTTCACCAGCTCACTCTCCCTTGGTTGCCATCCCCGTTTCTGAATTCCTCCTGCTTTGCCACGTAGCCCGTGACTTTTTTCTTAATCTCTCTCTGTCTGCCTCAACGCTCCCCCCGCGCTTTTTCATTCGTCTGCTCTGCTCTGCACCCTGCTACTGTTCTTGCCTTTCTGAGTTCTTCTCTGTCGAGCTCCCTTTCCCTATTTGTGGATTCCTGTTCTTCCTGCAGCCACCGCTGTTCCCTGTGACCTCCGTCTCTCTCTGTCCAGCTCCCTGTCCCTAGGTTTTAATCCCTGCCTCTGCCCGCTGTAGCCCGTCTAGGTTTTTCTCTCGGCCTCTCTCTCTGTCCGGCTCCCTCTCTCTGTGTTCTAATTCCACGTTCTCTGTCACGTAGACCCGTGCTATTTGTTTGTCCTCATCTCTCTCTGTCCAGCTCCTTGCTGCGATGTTTTATTTCTTCCCTCTCTGTCTGTCTTTGTAGCCCGTTGCCGTTGTTGGTTTTTTTTTTTTTCCCACTTGTTTCTTCATGTGTCTCTGTCTGCCTCCCAGTGCCTGATCTTTAATTCCTCCTTCCCTGTAGGCCGCTGTTCCTTTTTTCCATTCTACATTGTGTTCTCTTTGGTCTGCTGTTCTTATTCATCGATTCCCTCCTCGCTGCCCTGTGGCTTGTCCCCATTTATTGTTGCCTCTCTCTCCCTCTCTCTGGCTTCTTGCCCCTGTTTTTAAAATTCCTCCCTCTCTTCTCTCTTCCCTGTTGGCCGTGTGATCTTCAGCCTTTCTCCACCTCTTTCTGCCCAGCTCTCTGCGTCTATTCATTAATTCTTCCCTCTCTGCCCTGTAGCCTGTAGCTTCTGTCCTTTCTCCATCTTGCTGTCTCTGGCTTCCCCGTGACCCTCTTTTAGAATTGTTTCTCTCTTCTCTCTGTACGCATTGCGATTCCTTTTGCTCTCCATCTCCCTTTGTTTTGGTGTTTTTTTTGTTGTTTTTCTGGCTCCCTGTCCCTAATTGTTAATTCTCTGCCTTCTCATGCTCTGTACCACGTAGCCCCATGGTTTGTTTTGTGGTGTTCCCTCCCCGGCCCCTTCCCTCCGTCGTTGGCTGTCTCGGCTCCCTGTCCCCGTGGCTTCATTCTTCCCTTTCTGCCCTGTTCTTGTCGCTTATCTTGTCTGTCTCCATCTCGCTCGGTCCAGCTTCCTGCCCCTGTTCTTCTTTCCTCCCTCGCTGTCGTGCTGCCTGCCCCAGGTTCTTTGTGCGTCTCCAGCCTGCTCCTCATCCTTCTTTGTTGGTCTGTGTCCTGCTCTTCCCCTCTCTCTGCTGCTTTTATCTCCACCTCCGTCAGGCTCCCTGTCCTCCTCTGGCCATCCTGTTCCCTGCCTCGTGCCTTCTCACTACACGCACACACGCCCCCCCCGCCCCCGTCCAGCCGGATGCTGCTCTTCTCTCCTCCTACTGTCCTGTGCCCTGCTCCTCACCTTTGGTGGCCTCCCCCTCTGCCCAGCAGCCCGTCGCTCCAGGAGCCAGGCGGCGGACGGTCCGTTCCCTGCCAAACCGGGACAAGCGCGTGCCGTGGCTTAGCCTCAGCTGGCAACTCTGCACCAGGGAGCTGCTTGCTCGCTCCACCCTCAGTGGGCTGGGGGAGAGAGCTGGAAGGGTAAAAGTGAGAAAAATCATGGGTTGAGATCAAGACGGTTTAATAGGTAAAGCAAAAGCTGTGCGTGGAAGCAAAGCAAGGAATTAATTCGCTCCTCCTTTTCGGCGGGCAGGTGTTGAGCTGTTTCTGGGAAAGCAGGGCTCTGTCATGTGTAACGGTTAGTTAGGAAGAGAAATGCCGTAGCCCCCAAGGACTCCCCCTTCTTCCCACAGTTGGAACCCGCAGTTCGGTACGGGCGTGTAGTGCACGAGCGAGCTAGGCTACGTGCCTAGGAAGCCTCATCTCGTAAGAGCTGTAAGACACCCCCGTGTTCTCTTCAGGTGGAGGTCGGCCTAGAGTCTGGAGCTGCAGAAGAGGCAGGGAGGAGAGGAGGGGAAAGAAGCATGTGAACGGCTAAATTGTGCCAGCAGCGCTGAGAGCGAGAGTCGCGGTGAGTCCTGGGCCAGTGGGGCCCCGTTGCCTCTCTTGTACGTCCTGGGCCCTCCCTGTCTCTCCCCCGGCCCCCTCTCTTTCCTTACCTGCTGCAAAATTATTTTTTTTTTGCGCCCCCCCCGCACCTTCTTTCTCCGTCTCGCTCTGAGTGGCTCCCTGCCTCCCCGTCTTTTCAGTCCTCCCTCTCTCTGTCCTGTAGCCTGTGGCTACTTGTTCTTTCTCCGCCTCTCTCTGCCTGGCTCTGGCTCCGTTTTTATTTTTTTACTCCTCCTGCTCTGTCCTGTAGCCTGTCGGTATTTTTGTCTTTCTCTGGCTCTCTCGGTCTGACTCCCTGTGTTACCGAAAAACGCGGTAAAATCGGAAACAACTCCTCAAGACCAATTTAGTATTAAAGAGCAGGCATTCTTTATTCACGGCGCCGGATGCACGGGGGATCGCTCCTCCTGGCGTGCGTACCTCACGCACCTTTCCCGTTCAATTTGTAGATCAAAATTTTACGTATTCATACGTATTCATTATTGTCCTGTCTGCTGATCGGTACAAACTTGCTCGTTCCGTATGTAAATCGCTGCGCAGGCTCGGTGGTGGTCCGTGAGTCGGTGGTCGCGATCTCCCCCTGCCAGAATTGCCTTTTACCTTCTTGGCTGTTGATCTTGGCAGTCTTGGCTAGTTCTCTCAGTCCGCTCCACGAAACCGCGTTTTGTCGTCCTTTTCTGACAGAAGCACGTTGTCTGTTGTTCTGCTGACGTTAACGATCGCCTAGGGACTAAAATGCAGATCGACAGGTGCGCTGATTCGTACGCTCCATGTTCCCGTAATGGAACACCGTCTCTGGTTGGCTGATTTCATCGCTTTGGTTACACCTGTTCCTGTTGTTCAGTTTCTTCTTTTTTGGCTTTGTGTGATTCTCTCTGTGATTCTGTTTTTCTCTGCCTCGCTTTTCCCAGCTCCCCGTCCCTCACTTGGAATGCCCGTTGTCCTTCACCAGCTCACTCTCCCTTGGTTGCCATCCCCGTTTCTGAATTCCTCCTGCTTTGCCACGTAGCCCGTGACTTTTTTCTTAATCTCTCTCTGTCTGCCTCAACGCTCCCCCCGCGCTTTTTCATTCGTCTGCTCTGCTCTGCACCCTGCTACTGTTCTTGCCTTTCTGAGTTCTTCTCTGTCGAGCTCCCTTTCCCTATTTGTGGATTCCTGTTCTTCCTGCAGCCACCGCTGTTCCCTGTGACCTCCGTCTCTCTCTGTCCAGCTCCCTGTCCCTAGGTTTTAATCCCTGCCTCTGCCCGCTGTAGCCCGTCTAGGTTTTTCTCTCGGCCTCTCTCTCTGTCCGGCTCCCTCTCTCTGTGTTCTAATTCCACGTTCTCTGTCACGTAGACCCGTGCTATTTGTTTGTCCTCATCTCTCTCTGTCCAGCTCCTTGCTGCGACGTTTTATTTCTTCCCTCTCTGTCTGTCTTTGTAGCCCGTTGCCGTTGTTGGTTTTTTTTTTTTCCCACTTGTTTCTTCATGTGTCTCTGTCTGCCTCCCAGTGCCTGATCTTTAATTCCTCCTTCCCTGTAGGCCGCTGTTCCTTTTTTCCATTCTACATTGTGTTCTCTTTGGTCTGCTGTTCTTATTCATCGGTTCCCTCCTCGCTGCCCTGTGGCTTGTCCCCATTTATTGTTGCCTCTCTCTCCCTCTCTCTGGCTTCTTGCCCCTGTTTTTAAAATTCCTCCCTCTCTTCTCTCTTCCCTGTTGGCCGTGTGATCTTCAGCCTTTCTCCACCTCTTTCTGCCCAGCTCTCTGCATCTATTCATTAATTCTTCCCTCTCTGCCCTGTAGCCTGTAGCTTCTGTCCTTTCTCCATCTTGCTGTCTCTGGCTTCCCCGTGACCCTCTTTTAGAATTGTTTCTCTCTTCTCTCTGTACGCATTGCGATTCCTTTTGCTCTCCATCTCCCTTTGTTTTGGTGTTTTTTTTGTTGTTTTTCTGGCTCCCTGTCCCTAATTGTTAATTCTCTGCCTTCTCATGCTCTGTACCACGTAGCCCCATGGTTTGTTTTGTGGTGTTCCCTCCCCGGCCCCTTCCCTCCGTCGTTGGCCGTCTCGGCTCCCTGTCCCCGTGGCTTCATTCTTCCCTTTCTGCCCTGTTCTTGTCGCTTATCTTGTCTGTCTCCATCTCGCTCGGTCCAGCTTCCTGCCCCTGTTCTTCTTTCCTCCCTCGCTGTCGTGCTGCCTGCCCCAGGTTCTTTGTGCGTCTCCAGCCTGCTCCTCATCCTTCTTTGTTGGTCTGTGTCCTGCTCTTCCCCTCTCTCTGCTGCTTTTATCTCCACCTCCGTCAGGCTCCCTGTCCTCCTCTGGCCGTCCTGTTCCCTGCCTCGTGCCTTCTCACTACACGCACACACGCCCCCCCCGCCCCCGTCCAGCCGGATGCTGCTCTTCTCTCCTCCTACTGTCCTGTGCCCTGCTCGTCACCTTTGGTGGCCTCCCCCTCTGCCCAGCAGCCCGTCGCTCCAGGAGCCAGGCGACGGACGGTCCGTTCCCTGCCAAACCGGGACAAGCGCGTGCCGTGGCTTAGCCCCAGCTGGCAACTCTGCACCAGGGAGCTGCTTGCTCGCTCCACCCTCAGTGGGCTGGGGGAGAGAGCTGGAAGGGTAAAAGTGAGAAAAATCATGGGTTGAGATCAAGACGGTTTAATAGGTAAAGCAAAAGCTGTGCGTGGAAGCAAAGCAAGGAATTAATTCGCTCCTCCTTTTCGGCGGGCAGGTGTTGAGCTGTTTCTGGGAAAGCAGGGCTCTGTCATGTGTAACGGTTAGTTAGGAAGAGAAATGCCGTAGCCCCCAAGGACTCCCCCTTCTTCCCACAGTTGGAACCCGCAGTTCGGTACGGGCGTGTAGTGCACGAGCGAGCTAGGCTACGTGCCTAGGAAGCCTCATCTCGTAAGAGCTGTAAGACACCCCCGTGTTCTCTTCAGGTGGAGGTCGGCCTAGAGTCTGGAGCTGCAGAAGAGGCAGGGAGGAGAGGAGGGGAAAGAAGCATGTGAACGGCTAAATTGTGCCAGCAGCGCTGAGAGCGAGAGTCGCGGTGAGTCCTGGGCCAGTGGGGCCCCGTTGCCTCTCTTGTACGTCCTGGGCCCTCCCTGTCTCTCCCCCGGCCCCCTCTCTTTCCTTACCTGCTGCAAAATTATTTTTTTTTTGCGCCCCCCCCGCACCTTCTTTCTCCGTCTCGCTCTGAGTGGCTCCCTGCCTCCCCGTCTTTTCAGTCCTCCCTCTCTCTGTCCTGTAGCCTGTGGCTACTTGTTCTTTCTCCGCCTCTCTCTGCCTGGCTCTGGCTCCGTTTTTATTTTTTTACTCCTCCTGCTCTGTCCTGTAGCCTGTCGGTATTTTTGTCTTTCTCTGGCTCTCTCGGTCTGACTCCCTGTGTTACCGAAAAACGCGGTAAAATCGGAAACAACTCCTCAAGACCAATTTAGTATTAAAGAGCAGGCATTCTTTATTCACGGCGCCGGATGCACGGGGGATCGCTCCTCCTGGCGTGCGTACCTCACGCACCTTTCCCGTTCAATTTGTAGATCAAAATTTTACGTATTCATACGTATTCATTATTGTCCTGTCTGCTGATCGGTACAAACTTGCTCGTTCCGTATGTAAATCGCTGCGCAGGCTCGGTGGTGGTCCGTGAGTCGGTGGTCGCGATCTCCCCCTGCCAGAATTGCCTTTTACCTTCTTGGCTGTTGATCTTGGCAGTCTTGGCTAGTTCTCTCAGTCCGCTCCACGAAACCGCGTTTTGTCGTCCTTTTCTGACAGAAGCACGTTGTCTGTTGTTCTGCTGACGTTAACGATCGCCTAGGGACTAAAATGCAGATCGACAGGTGCGCTGATTCGTACGCTCCATGTTCCCGTAATGGAACACCGTCTCTGGTTGGCTGATTTCATCGCTTTGGTTACACCTGTTCCTGTTGTTCAGTTTCTTCTTTTTTGGCTTTGTGTGATTCTCTCTGTGATTCTGTTTTTCTCTGCCTCGCTTTTCCCAGCTCCCCGTCCCTCACTTGGAATGCCCGTTGTCCTTCACCAGCTCACTCTCCCTTGGTTGCCATCCCCGTTTCTGAATTCCTCCTGCTTTGCCACGTAGCCCGTGACTTTTTTCTTAATCTCTCTCTGTCTGCCTCAACGCTCCCCCCGCGCTTTTTCATTCGTCTGCTCTGCTCTGCACCCTGCTACTGTTCTTGCCTTTCTGAGTTCTTCTCTGTCGAGCTCCCTTTCCCTATTTGTGGATTCCTGTTCTTCCTGCAGCCACCGCTGTTCCCTGTGACCTCCGTCTCTCTCTGTCCAGCTCCCTGTCCCTAGGTTTTAATCCCTGCCTCTGCCCGCTGTAGCCCGTCTAGGTTTTTCTCTCGGCCTCTCTCTCTGTCCGGCTCCCTCTCTCTGTGTTCTAATTCCACGTTCTCTGTCACGTAGACCCGTGCTATTTGTTTGTCCTCATCTCTCTCTGTCCAGCTCCTTGCTGCGACGTTTTATTTCTTCCCTCTCTGTCTGTCTTTGTAGCCCGTTGCCGTTGTTGGTTTTTTTTTTTCCCACTTGTTTCTTCATGTGTCTCTGTCTGCCTCCCAGTGCCTGATCTTTAATTCCTCCTTCCCTGTAGGCCGCTGTTCCTTTTTTCCATTCTACATTGTGTTCTCTTTGGTCTGCTGTTCTTATTCATCGATTCCCTCCTCGCTGCCCTGTGGCTTGTCCCCATTTATTGTTGCCTCTCTCTCCCTCTCTCTGGCTTCTTGCCCCTGTTTTTAAAATTCCTCCCTCTCTTCTCTCTTCCCTGTTGGCCGTGTGATCTTCAGCCTTTCTCCACCTCTTTCTGCCCAGCTCTCTGCATCTATTCATTAATTCTTCCCTCTCTGCCCTGTAGCCTGTAGCTTCTGTCCTTTCTCCATCTTGCTGTCTCTGGCTTCCCCGTGACCCTCTTTTAGAATTGTTTCTCTCTTCTCTCTGTACGCATTGCGATTCCTTTTGCTCTCCATCTCCCTTTGTTTTGGTGTTTTTTTTGTTGTTTTTCTGGCTCCCTGTCCCTAATTGTTAATTCTCTGCCTTCTCATGCTCTGTACCACGTAGCCCCATGGTTTGTTTTGTGGTGTTCCCTCCCCGGCCCCTTCCCTCCGTCGCTGGCCGTCTCGGCTCCCTGTCCCCGTGGCTTCATTCTTCCCTTTCTGCCCTGTTCTTGTCGCTTATCTTGTCTGTCTCCATCTCGCTCGGTCCAGCTTCCTGCCCCTGTTCTTCTTTCCTCCCTCGCTGTCGTGCTGCCTGCCCCAGGTTCTTTGTGCGTCTCCAGCCTGCTCCTCATCCTTCTTTGTTGGTCTGTGTCCTGCTCTTCCCCTCTCTCTGCTGCTTTTATCTCCACCTCCGTCAGGCTCCCTGTCCTCCTCTGGCCGTCCTGTTCCCTGCCTCGTGCCTTCTCACTACACGCACACACGCCCCCCCCGCCCCCGTCCAGCCGGATGCTGCTCTTCTCTCCTCCTACTGTCCTGTGCCCTGCTCCTCACCTTTGGTGGCCTCCCCCTCTGCCCAGCAGCCCGTCGCTCCAGGAGCCAGGCGACGGACGGTCCGTTCCCTGCCAAACCGGGACAAGCGCGTGCCGTGGCTTAGCCTCAGCTGGCAACTCTGCACCAGGGAGCTGCTTGCTCGCTCCACCCTCAGTGGGCTGGGGGAGAGAGCTGGAAGGGTAAAAGTGAGAAAAATCATGGGTTGAGATCAAGACGGTTTAATAGGTAAAGCAAAAGCTGTGCGTGGAAGCAAAGCAAGGAATTAATTCGCTCCTCCTTTTCGGCGGGCAGGTGTTGAGCTGTTTCTGGGAAAGCAGGGCTCCGTCATGTGTAACGGTTAGTTAGGAAGAGAAATGCCGTAGCCCCCAAGGACTCCCCCTTCTTCCCACAGTTGGAACCCGCAGTTCGGTACGGGCGTGTAGTGCACGAGCGAGCTAGGCTACGTGCCTAGGAAGCCTCATCTCGTAAGAGCTGTAAGACACCCCCGTGTTCTCTTCAGGTGGAGGTCGGCCTAGAGTCTGGAGCTGCAGAAGAGGCAGGGAGGAGAGGAGGGGAAAGAAGCATGTGAACGGCTAAATTGTGCCAGCAGCGCTGAGAGCGAGAGTCGCGGTGAGTCCTGGGCCAGTGGGGCCCCGTTGCCTCTCTTGTACGTCCTGGGCCCTCCCTGTCTCTCCCCCGGCCCCCTCTCTTTCCTTACCTGCTGCAAAATTATTTTTTTTTTGCGCCCCCCCCGCACCTTCTTTCTCCGTCTCGCTCTGAGTGGCTCCCTGCCTCCCCGTCTTTTCAGTCCTCCCTCTCTCTGTCCTGTAGCCTGTGGCTACTTGTTCTTTCTCCGCCTCTCTCTGCCTGGCTCTGGCTCCGTTTTTATTTTTTTACTCCTCCTGCTCTGTCCTGTAGCCTGTCGGTATTTTTGTCTTTCTCTGGCTCTCTCGGTCTGACTCCCTGTGTTACCGAAAAACGCGGTAAAATCGGAAACAACTCCTCAAGACCAATTTAGTATTAAAGAGCAGGCATTCTTTATTCACGGCGCCGGATGCACGGGGGATCGCTCCTCCTGGCGTGCGTACCTCACGCACCTTTCCCGTTCAATTTGTAGATCAAAATTTTACGTATTCATACGTATTCATTATTGTCCTGTCTGCTGATCGGTACAAACTTGCTCGTTCCGTATGTAAATCGCTGCGCAGGCTCGGTGGTGGTCCGTGAGTCGGTGGTCGCGATCTCCCCCTGCCAGAATTGCCTTTTACCTTCTTGGCTGTTAATCTTGGCAGTCTTGGCTAGTTCTCTCAGTCCGCTCCACGAAACCGCGTTTTGTCGTCCTTTTCTGACAGAAGCACGTTGTCTGTTGTTCTGCTGACGTTAACGATCGCCTAGGGACTAAAATGCAGATCGACAGGTGCGCTGATTCGTACGCTCCATGTTCCCGTAATGGAACACCGTCTCTGGTTGGCTGATTTCATCGCTTTGGTTACACCTGTTCCTGTTGTTCAGTTTCTTCTTTTTTGGCTTTGTGTGATTCTCTCTGTGATTCTGTTTTTCTCTGCCTCGCTTTTCCCAGCTCCCCGTCCCTCACTTGGAATGCCCGTTGTCCTTCACCAGCTCACTCTCCCTTGGTTGCCATCCCCGTTTCTGAATTCCTCCTGCTTTGCCACGTAGCCCGTGACTTTTTTCTTAATCTCTCTCTGTCTGCCTCAACGCTCCCCCCGCGCTTTTTCATTCGTCTGCTCTGCTCTGCACCCTGCTACTGTTCTTGCCTTTCTGAGTTCTTCTCTGTCGAGCTCCCTTTCCCTATTTGTGGATTCCTGTTCTTCCTGCAGCCACCGCTGTTCCCTGTGACCTCCGTCTCTCTCTGTCCAGCTCCCTGTCCCTAGGTTTTAATCCCTGCCTCTGCCCGCTGTAGCCCGTCTAGGTTTTTCTCTCGGCCTCTCTCTCTGTCCGGCTCCCTCTCTCTGTGTTCTAATTCCACGTTCTCTGTCACGTAGACCCGTGCTATTTGTTTGTCCTCATCTCTCTCTGTCCAGCTCCTTGCTGCGACGTTTTATTTCTTCCCTCTCTGTCTGTCTTTGTAGCCCGTTGCCGTTGTTGGTTTTTTTTTTTTTCCCCACTTGTTTCTTCATGTGTCTCTGTCTGCCTCCCAGTGCCTGATCTTTAATTCCTCCTTCCCTGTAGGCCGCTGTTCCTTTTTTCCATTCTACATTGTGTTCTCTTTGGTCTGCTGTTCTTATTCATCGATTCCCTCCTCGCTGCCCTGTGGCTTGTCCCCATTTATTGTTGCCTCTCTCTCCCTCTCTCTGGCTTCTTGCCCCTGTTTTTAAAATTCCTCCCTCTCTTCTCTCTTCCCTGTTGGCCGTGTGATCTTCAGCCTTTCTCCACCTCTTTCTGCCCAGCTCTCTGCGTCTATTCATTAATTCTTCCCTCTCTGCCCTGTAGCCTGTAGCTTCTGTCCTTTCTCCATCTTGCTGTCTCTGGCTTCCCCGTGACCCTCTTTTAGAATTGTTTCTCTCTTCTCTCTGTACGCATTGCGATTCCTTTTGCTCTCCATCTCCCTTTGTTTTGGTGTTTTTTTTGTTGTTTTTCTGGCTCCCTGTCCCTAATTGTTAATTCTCTGCCTTCTCATGCTCTGTACCACGTAGCCCCATGGTTTGTTTTGTGGTGTTCCCTCCCCGGCCCCTTCCCTCCGTCGTTGGCCGTCTCGGCTCCCTGTCCCCGTGGCTTCATTCTTCCCTTTCTGCCCTGTTCTTGTCGCTTATCTTGTCTGTCTCCATCTCGCTCGGTCCAGCTTCCTGCCCCTGTTCTTCTTTCCTCCCTCGCTGTCGTGCTGCCTGCCCCAGGTTCTTTGTGCGTCTCCAGCCTGCTCCTCATCCTTCTTTGTTGGTCTGTGTCCTGCTCTTCCCCTCTCTCTGCTGCTTTTATCTCCACCTCCGTCAGGCTCCCTGTCCTCCTCTGGCCATCCTGTTCCCTGCCTCGTGCCTTCTCACTACACGCACACACGCCCCCCCCGCCCCCGTCCAGCCGGATGCTGCTCTTCTCTCCTCCTACTGTCCTGTGCCCTGCTCCTCACCTTTGGTGGCCTCCCCCTCTGCCCAGCAGCCCGTCGCTCCAGGAGCCAGGCGGCGGACGGTCCGTTCCCTGCCAAACCGGGACAAGCGCGTGCCGTGGCTTAGCCTCAGCTGGCAACTCTGCACCAGGGAGCTGCTTGCTCGCTCCACCCTCAGTGGGCTGGGGGAGAGAGCTGGAAGGGTAAAAGTGAGAAAAATCATGGGTTGAGATCAAGACGGTTTAATAGGTAAAGCAAAAGCTGTGCGTGGAAGCAAAGCAAGGAATTAATTCGCTCCTCCTTTTCGGCGGGCAGGTGTTGAGCTGTTTCTGGGAAAGCAGGGCTCCGTCATGTGTAACGGTTAGTTAGGAAGAGAAATGCCGTAGCCCCCAAGGACTCCCCCTTCTTCCCACAGTTGGAACCCGCAGTTCGGTACGGGCGTGTAGTGCACGAGCGAGCTAGGCTACGTGCCTAGGAAGCCTCATCTCGTAAGAGCTGTAAGACACCCCCGTGTTCTCTTCAGGTGGAGGTCGGCCTAGAGTCTGGAGCTGCAGAAGAGGCAGGGAGGAGAGGAGGGGAAAGAAGCATGTGAACGGCTAAATTGTGCCAGCAGCGCTGAGAGCGAGAGTCGCGGTGAGTCCTGGGCCAGTGGGGCCCCGTTGCCTCTCTTGTACGTCCTGGGCCCTCCCTGTCTCTCCCCCGGCCCCCTCTCTTTCCTTACCTGCTGCAAAATTATTTTTTTTTTGCGCCCCCCCCGCACCTTCTTTCTCCGTCTCGCTCTGAGTGGCTCCCTGCCTCCCCGTCTTTTCAGTCCTCCCTCTCTCTGTCCTGTAGCCTGTGGCTACTTGTTCTTTCTCCGCCTCTCTCTGCCTGGCTCTGGCTCCGTTTTTATTTTTTTACTCCTCCTGCTCTGTCCTGTAGCCTGTCGGTATTTTTGTCTTTCTCTGGCTCTCTCGGTCTGACTCCCTGTGTTACCGAAAAACGCGGTAAAATCGGAAACAACTCCTCAAGACCAATTTAGTATTAAAGAGCAGGCATTCTTTATTCACGGCGCCGGATGCACGGGGGATCGCTCCTCCTGGCGTGCGTACCTCACGCACCTTTCCCGTTCAATTTGTAGATCAAAATTTTACGTATTCATACGTATTCATTATTGTCCTGTCTGCTGATCGGTACAAACTTGCTCGTTCCGTATGTAAATCGCTGCGCAGGCTCGGTGGTGGTCCGTGAGTCGGTGGTCGCGATCTCCCCCTGCCAGAATTGCCTTTTACCTTCTTGGCTGTTGATCTTGGCAGTCTTGGCTAGTTCTCTCAGTCCGCTCCACGAAACCGCGTTTTGTCGTCCTTTTCTGACAGAAGCACGTTGTCTGTTGTTCTGCTGACGTTAACGATCGCCTAGGGACTAAAATGCAGATTGACAGGTGCGCTGATTCGTACGCTCCATGTTCCCGTAATGGAACACCGTCTCTGGTTGGCTGATTTCATCGCTTTGGTTACACCTGTTCCTGTTGTTCAGTTTCTTCTTTTTTGGCTTTGTGTGATTCTCTCTGTGATTCTGTTTTTCTCTGCCTCGCTTTTCCCAGCTCCCCGTCCCTCACTTGGAATGCCCGTTGTCCTTCACCAGCTCACTCTCCCTTGGTTGCCATCCCCGTTTCTGAATTCCTCCTGCTTTGCCACGTAGCCCGTGACTTTTTTCTTAATCTCTCTCTGTCTGCCTCAACGCTCCCCCCGCGCTTTTTCATTCGTCTGCTCTGCTCTGCACCCTGCTACTGTTCTTGCCTTTCTGAGTTCTTCTCTGTCGAGCTCCCTTTCCCTATTTGTGGATTCCTGTTCTTCCTGCAGCCACCGCTGTTCCCTGTGACCTCCGTCTCTCTCTGTCCAGCTCCCTGTCCCTAGGTTTTAATCCCTGCCTCTGCCCGCTGTAGCCCGTCTAGGTTTTTCTCTCGGCCTCTCTCTCTGTCCGGCTCCCTCTCTCTGTGTTCTAATTCCACGTTCTCTGTCACGTAGACCCGTGCTATTTGTTTGTCCTCATCTCTCTCTGTCCAGCTCCTTGCTGCGACGTTTTATTTCTTCCCTCTCTGTCTGTCTTTGTAGCCCGTTGCCGTTGTTGGTTTTTTTTTTTTTTCCCCACTTGTTTCTTCATGTGTCTCTGTCTGCCTCCCAGTGCCTGATCTTTAATTCCTCCTTCCCTGTAGGCCGCTGTTCCTTTTTTCCATTCTACATTGTGTTCTCTTTGGTCTGCTGTTCTTATTCATCGATTCCCTCCTCGCTGCCCTGTGGCTTGTCCCCATTTATTGTTGCCTCTCTCTCCCTCTCTCTGGCTTCTTGCCCCTGTTTTTAAAATTCCTCCCTCTCTTCTCTCTTCCCTGTTGGCCGTGTGATCTTCAGCCTTTCTCCACCTCTTTCTGCCCAGCTCTCTGCGTCTATTCATTAATTCTTCCCTCTCTGCCCTGTAGCCTGTAGCTTCTGTCCTTTCTCCATCTTGCTGTCTCTGGCTTCCCCGTGACCCTCTTTTAGAATTGTTTCTCTCTTCTCTCTGTACGCATTGCGATTCCTTTTGCTCTCCATCTCCCTTTGTTTTGGTGTTTTTTTTGTTGTTTTTCTGGCTCCCTGTCCCTAATTGTTAATTCTCTGCCTTCTCATGCTCTGTACCACGTAGCCCCATGGTTTGTTTTGTGGTGTTCCCTCCCCGGCCCCTTCCCTCCGTCGTTGGCTGTCTCGGCTCCCTGTCCCCGTGGCTTCATTCTTCCCTTTCTGCCCTGTTCTTGTCGCTTATCTTGTCTGTCTCCATCTCGCTCGGTCCAGCTTCCTGCCCCTGTTCTTCTTTCCTCCCTCGCTGTCGTGCTGCCTGCCCCAGGTTCTTTGTGCGTCTCCAGCCTGCTCCTCATCCTTCTTTGTTGGTCTGTGTCCTGCTCTTCCCCTCTCTCTGCTGCTTTTATCTCCACCTCCGTCAGGCTCCCTGTCCTCCTCTGGCCGTCCTGTTCCCTGCCTCGTGCCTTCTCACTACACGCACACACGCCCCCCCCGCCCCCGTCCAGCCGGATGCTGCTCTTCTCTCCTCCTACTGTCCTGTGCCCTGCTCCTCACCTTTGGTGGCCTCCCCCTCTGCCCAGCAGCCCGTCGCTCCAGGAGCCAGGCGACGGACGGTCCGTTCCCTGCCAAACCGGGACAAGCGCGTGCCGTGGCTTAGCCTCAGCTGGCAACTCTGCACCAGGGAGCTGCTTGCTCGCTCCACCCTCAGTGGGCTGGGGGAGAGAGCTGGAAGGGTAAAAGTGAGAAAAATCATGGGTTGAGATCAAGACGGTTTAATAGGTAAAGCAAAAGCTGTGCGTGGAAGCAAAGCAAGGAATTAATTCGCTCCTCCTTTTCGGCGGGCAGGTGTTGAGCTGTTTCTGGGAAAGCAGGGCTCTGTCATGTGTAACGGTTAGTTAGGAAGAGAAATGCCGTAGCCCCCGAGGACTCCCCCTTCTTCCCACAGTTGGAACCCGCAGTTCGGTACGGGCGTGTAGTGCACGAGCGAGCTAGGCTACGTGCCTAGGAAGCCTCATCTCGTAAGAGCTGTAAGACACCCCCGTGTTCTCTTCAGGTGGAGGTCGGCCTAGAGTCTGGAGCTGCAGAAGAGGCAGGGAGGAGAGGAGGGGAAAGAAGCATGTGAACGGCTAAATTGTGCCAGCAGCGCTGAGAGCGAGAGTCGCGGTGAGTCCTGGGCCAGTGGGGCCCCGTTGCCTCTCTTGTACGTCCTGGGCCCTCCCTGTCTCTCCCCCGGCCCCCTCTCTTTCCTTACCTGCTGCAAAATTATTTTTTTTTTGCGCCCCCCCCGCACCTTCTTTCTCCGTCTCGCTCTGAGTGGCTCCCTGCCTCCCCGTCTTTTCAGTCCTCCCTCTCTCTGTCCTGTAGCCTGTGGCTACTTGTTCTTTCTCCGCCTCTCTCTGCCTGGCTCTGGCTCCGTTTTTATTTTTTTACTCCTCCTGCTCTGTCCTGTAGCCTGTCGGTATTTTTGTCTTTCTCTGGCTCTCTCGGTCTGACTCCCTGTGTTACCGAAAAACGCGGTAAAATCGGAAACAACTCCTCAAGACCAATTTAGTATTAAAGAGCAGGCATTCTTTATTCACGGCGCCGGATGCACGGGGGATCGCTCCTCCTGGCGTGCGTACCTCACGCACCTTTCCCGTTCAATTTGTAGATCAAAATTTTACGTATTCATACGTATTCATTATTGTCCTGTCTGCTGATCGGTACAAACTTGCTCGTTCCGTATGTAAATCGCTGCGCAGGCTCGGTGGTGGTCCGTGAGTCGGTGGTCGCGATCTCCCCCTGCCAGAATTGCCTTTTACCTTCTTGGCTGTTAATCTTGGCAGTCTTGGCTAGTTCTCTCAGTCCGCTCCACGAAACCGCGTTTTGTCGTCCTTTTCTGACAGAAGCACGTTGTCTGTTGTTCTGCTGACGTTAACGATCGCCTAGGGACTAAAATGCAGATCGACAGGTGCGCTGATTCGTACGCTCCATGTTCCCGTAATGGAACACCGTCTCTGGTTGGCTGATTTCATCGCTTTGGTTACACCTGTTCCTGTTGTTCAGTTTCTTCTTTTTTGGCTTTGTGTGATTCTCTCTGTGATTCTGTTTTTCTCTGCCTCGCTTTTCCCAGCTCCCCGTCCCTCACTTGGAATGCCCGTTGTCCTTCACCAGCTCACTCTCCCTTGGTTGCCATCCCCGTTTCTGAATTCCTCCTGCTTTGCCACGTAGCCCGTGACTTTTTTCTTAATCTCTCTCTGTCTGCCTCAACGCTCCCCCCGCGCTTTTTCATTCGTCTGCTCTGCTCTGCACCCTGCTACTGTTCTTGCCTTTCTGAGTTCTTCTCTGTCGAGCTCCCTTTCCCTATTTGTGGATTCCTGTTCTTCCTGCAGCCACCGCTGTTCCCTGTGACCTCCGTCTCTCTCTGTCCAGCTCCCTGTCCCTAGGTTTTAATCCCTGCCTCTGCCCGCTGTAGCCCGTCTAGGTTTTTCTCTCGGCCTCTCTCTCTGTCCGGCTCCCTCTCTCTGTGTTCTAATTCCACGTTCTCTGTCACGTAGACCCGTGCTATTTGTTTGTCCTCATCTCTCTCTGTCCAGCTCCTTGCTGCGATGTTTTATTTCTTCCCTCTCTGTCTGTCTTTGTAGCCCGTTGCCGTTGTTGTTTTTTTTTTTTTTTTTTCCCACTTGTTTCTTCATGTGTCTCTGTCTGCCTCCCAGTGCCTGATCTTTAATTCCTCCTTCCCTGTAGGCCGCTGTTCCTTTTTTCCATTCTACATTGTGTTCTCTTTGGTCTGCTGTTCTTATTCATCGATTCCCTCCTCGCTGCCCTGTGGCTTGTCCCCATTTATTGTTGCCTCTCTCTCCCTCTCTCTGGCTTCTTGCCCCTGTTTTTAAAATTCCTCCCTCTCTTCTCTCTTCCCTGTTGGCCGTGTGATCTTCAGCCTTTCTCCACCTCTTTCTGCCCAGCTCTCTGCGTCTATTCATTAATTCTTCCCTCTCTGCCCTGTAGCCTGTAGCTTCTGTCCTTTCTCCATCTTGCTGTCTCTGGCTTCCCCGTGACCCTCTTTTAGAATTGTTTCTCTCTTCTCTCTGTACGCATTGCGATTCCTTTTGCTCTCCATCTCCCTTTGTTTTGGTGTTTTTTTTGTTGTTTTTCTGGCTCCCTGTCCCTAATTGTTAATTCTCTGCCTTCTCATGCTCTGTACCACGTAGCCCCATGGTTTGTTTTGTGGTCTTCCCTCCGTCGCTGGCCGTCTCGGCTCCCTGTCCCCGTGGCTTCATTCTTCCCTTTCTGCCCTGTTCTTGTCGCTTATCTTGTCTGTCTCCATCTCGCTCGGTCCAGCTTCCTGCCCCTGTTCTTCTTTCCTCCCTCGCTGTCGTGCTGCCTGCCCCAGGTTCTTTGTGCGTCTCCAGCCTGCTCCTCATCCTTCTTTGTTGGTCTGTGTCCTGCTCTTCCCCTCTCTCTGCTGCTTTTATCTCCACCTCCGTCAGGCTCCCTGTCCTCCTCTGGCCGTCCTGTTCCCTGCCTCGTGCCTTCTCACTACACGCACACACGCCCCCCCCGCCCCCGTCCAGCCGGATGCTGCTCTTCTCTCCTCCTACTGTCCTGTGCCCTGCTCCTCACCTTTGGTGGCCTCCCCCTCTGCCCAGCAGCCCGTCGCTCCAGGAGCCAGGCGACGGACGGTCCGTTCCCTGCCAAACCGGGACAAGCGCGTGCCGTGGCTTAGCCTCAGCTGGCAACTCTGCACCAGGGAGCTGCTTGCTCGCTCCACCCTCAGTGGGCTGGGGGAGAGAGCTGGAAGGGTAAAAGTGAGAAAAATCATGGGTTGAGATCAAGACGGTTTAATAGGTAAAGCAAAAGCTGTGCGTGGAAGCAAAGCAAGGAATTAATTCGCTCCTCCTTTTCGGCGGGCAGGTGTTGAGCTGTTTCTGGGAAAGCAGGGCTCTGTCATGTGTAACGGTTAGTTAGGAAGAGAAATGCCGTAGCCCCCAAGGACTCCCCCTTCTTCCCACAGTTGGAACCCGCAGTTCGGTACGGGCGTGTAGTGCACGAGCGAGCTAGGCTACGTGCCTAGGAAGCCTCATCTCGTAAGAGCTGTAAGACACCCCCGTGTTCTCTTCAGGTGGAGGTCGGCCTAGAGTCTGGAGCTGCAGAAGAGGCAGGGAGGAGAGGAGGGGAAAGAAGCATGTGAACGGCTAAATTGTGCCAGCAGCGCTGAGAGCGAGAGTCGCGGTGAGTCCTGGGCCAGTGGGGCCCCGTTGCCTCTCTTGTACGTCCTGGGCCCTCCCTGTCTCTCCCCCGGCCCCCTCTCTTTCCTTACCTGCTGCAAAATTATTTTTTTTTTGCGCCCCCCCCGCACCTTCTTTCTCCGTCTCGCTCTGAGTGGCTCCCTGCCTCCCCGTCTTTTCAGTCCTCCCTCTCTCTGTCCTGTAGCCTGTGGCTACTTGTTCTTTCTCCGCCTCTCTCTGCCTGGCTCTGGCTCCGTTTTTATTTTTTTACTCCTCCTGCTCTGTCCTGTAGCCTGTCGGTATTTTTGTCTTTCTCTGGCTCTCTCGGTCTGACTCCCTGTGTTACCGAAAAACGCGGTAAAATCGGAAACAACTCCTCAAGACCAATTTAGTATTAAAGAGCAGGCATTCTTTATTCACGGCGCCGGATGCACGGGGGATCGCTCCTCCTGGCGTGCGTACCTCACGCACCTTTCCCGTTCAATTTGTAGATCAAAATTTTACGTATTCATACGTATTCATTATTGTCCTGTCTGCTGATCGGTACAAACTTGCTCGTTCCGTATGTAAATCGCTGCGCAGGCTCGGTGGTGGTCCGTGAGTCGGTGGTCGCGATCTCCCCCTGCCAGAATTGCCTTTTACCTTCTTGGCTGTTGATCTTGGCAGTCTTGGCTAGTTCTCTCAGTCCGCTCCACGAAACCGCGTTTTGTCGTCCTTTTCTGACAGAAGCACGTTGTCTGTTGTTCTGCTGACGTTAACGATCGCCTAGGGACTAAAATGCAGATCAACAGGTGCGCTGATTCGTACGCTCCATGTTCCCGTAATGGAACACCGTCTCTGGTTGGCTGATTTCATCGCTTTGGTTACACCTGTTCCTGTTGTTCAGTTTCTTCTTTTTTGGCTTTGTGTGATTCTCTCTGTGATTCTGTTTTTCTCTGCCTCGCTTTTCCCAGCTCCCCGTCCCTCACTTGGAATGCCCGTTGTCCTTCACCAGCTCACTCTCCCTTGGTTGCCATCCCCGTTTCTGAATTCCTCCTGCTTTGCCACGTAGCCCGTGACTTTTTTCTTAATCTCTCTCTGTCTGCCTCAACGCTCCCCCCGCGCTTTTTCATTCGTCTGCTCTGCTCTGCACCCTGCTACTGTTCTTGCCTTTCTGAGTTCTTCTCTGTCGAGCTCCCTTTCCCTATTTGTGGATTCCTGTTCTTCCTGCAGCCACCGCTGTTCCCTGTGACCTCCGTCTCTCTCTGTCCAGCTCCCTGTCCCTAGGTTTTAATCCCTGCCTCTGCCCGCTGTAGCCCGTCTAGGTTTTTCTCTCGGCCTCTCTCTCTGTCCGGCTCCCTCTCTCTGTGTTCTAATTCCACGTTCTCTGTCACGTAGACCCGTGCTATTTGTTTGTCCTCATCTCTCTCTGTCCAGCTCCTTGCTGCGATGTTTTATTTCTTCCCTCTCTGTCTGTCTTTGTAGCCCGTTGCCGTTGTTGTTTTTTTTTTTTTTTTTTCCCACTTGTTTCTTCATGTGTCTCTGTCTGCCTCCCAGTGCCTGATCTTTAATTCCTCCTTCCCTGTAGGCCGCTGTTCCTTTTTTCCATTCTACATTGTGTTCTCTTTGGTCTGCTGTTCTTATTCATCGATTCCCTCCTCGCTGCCCTGTGGCTTGTCCCCATTTATTGTTGCCTCTCTCTCCCTCTCTCTGGCTTCTTGCCCCTGTTTTTAAAATTCCTCCCTCTCTTCTCTCTTCCCTGTTGGCCGTGTGATCTTCAGCCTTTCTCCACCTCTTTCTGCCCAGCTCTCTGCATCTATTCATTAATTCTTCCCTCTCTGCCCTGTAGCCTGTAGCTTCTGTCCTTTCTCCATCTTGCTGTCTCTGGCTTCCCCGTGACCCTCTTTTAGAATTGTTTCTCTCTTCTCTCTGTACGCATTGCGATTCCTTTTGCTCTCCATCTCCCTTTGTTTTGGTGTTTTTTTTGTTGTTTTTCTGGCTCCCTGTCCCTAATTGTTAATTCTCTGCCTTCTCATGCTCTGTACCACGTAGCCCCATGGTTTGTTTTGTGGTGTTCCCTCCCCGGCCCCTTCCCTCCGTCGCTGGCCGTCTCGGCTCCCTGTCCCCGTGGCTTCATTCTTCCCTTTCTGCCCTGTTCTTGTCGCTTATCTTGTCTGTCTCCATCTCGCTCGGTCCAGCTTCCTGCCCCTGTTCTTCTTTCCTCCCTCGCTGTCGTGCTGCCTGCCCCAGGTTCTTTGTGCGTCTCCAGCCTGCTCCTCATCCTTCTTTGTTGGTCTGTGTCCTGCTCTTCCCCTCTCTCTGCTGCTTTTATCTCCACCTCCGTCAGGCTCCCTGTCCTCCTCTGGCCGTCCTGTTCCCTGCCTCGTGCCTTCTCACTACACGCACACACGCCCCCCCCGCCCCCGTCCAGCCGGATGCTGCTCTTCTCTCCTCCTACTGTCCTGTGCCCTGCTCGTCACCTTTGGTGGCCTCCCCCTCTGCCCAGCAGCCCGTCGCTCCAGGAGCCAGGCGACGGACGGTCCGTTCCCTGCCAAACCGGGACAAGCGCGTGCCGTGGCTTAGCCTCAGCTGGCAACTCTGCACCAGGGAGCTGCTTGCTCGCTCCACCCTCAGTGGGCTGGGGGAGAGAGCTGGAAGGGTAAAAGTGAGAAAAATCATGGGTTGAGATCAAGACGGTTTAATAGGTAAAGCAAAAGCTGTGCGTGGAAGCAAAGCAAGGAATTAATTCGCTCCTCCTTTTCGGCGGGCAGGTGTTGAGCTGTTTCTGGGAAAGCAGGGCTCTGTCATGTGTAACGGTTAGTTAGGAAGAGAAATGCCGTAGCCCCCAAGGACTCCCCCTTCTTCCCACAGTTGGAACCCGCAGTTCGGTACGGGCGTGTAGTGCACGAGCGAGCTAGGCTACGTGCCTAGGAAGCCTCATCTCGTAAGAGCTGTAAGACACCCCCGTGTTCTCTTCAGGTGGAGGTCGGCCTAGAGTCTGGAGCTGCAGAAGAGGCAGGGAGGAGAGGAGGGGAAAGAAGCATGTGAACGGCTAAATTGTGCCAGCAGCGCTGAGAGCGAGAGTCGCGGTGAGTCCTGGGCCAGTGGGGCCCCGTTGCCTCTCTTGTACGTCCTGGGCCCTCCCTGTCTCTCCCCCGGCCCCCTCTCTTTCCTTACCTGCTGCAAAATTATTTTTTTTTTGCGCCCCCCCCGCACCTTCTTTCTCCGTCTCGCTCTGAGTGGCTCCCTGCCTCCCCGTCTTTTCAGTCCTCCCTCTCTCTGTCCTGTAGCCTGTGGCTACTTGTTCTTTCTCCGCCTCTCTCTGCCTGGCTCTGGCTCCGTTTTTATTTTTTTACTCCTCCTGCTCTGTCCTGTAGCCTGTCGGTATTTTTGTCTTTCTCTGGCTCTCTCGGTCTGACTCCCTGTGTTACCGAAAAACGCGGTAAAATCGGAAACAACTCCTCAAGACCAATTTAGTATTAAAGAGCAGGCATTCTTTATTCACGGCGCCGGATGCACGGGGGATCGCTCCTCCTGGCGTGCGTACCTCACGCACCTTTCCCGTTCAATTTGTAGATCAAAATTTTACGTATTCATACGTATTCATTATTGTCCTGTCTGCTGATCGGTACAAACTTGCTCGTTCCGTATGTAAATCGCTGCGCAGGCTCGGTGGTGGTCCGTGAGTCGGTGGTCGCGATCTCCCCCTGCCAGAATTGCCTTTTACCTTCTTGGCTGTTGATCTTGGCAGTCTTGGCTAGTTCTCTCAGTCCGCTCCACGAAACCGCGTTTTGTCGTCCTTTTCTGACAGAAGCACGTTGTCTGTTGTTCTGCTGACGTTAACGATCGCCTAGGGACTAAAATGCAGATCGACAGGTGCGCTGATTCGTACGCTCCATGTTCCCGTAATGGAACACCGTCTCTGGTTGGCTGATTTCATCGCTTTGGTTACACCTGTTCCTGTTGTTCAGTTTCTTCTTTTTTGGCTTTGTGTGATTCTCTCTGTGATTCTGTTTTTCTCTGCCTCGCTTTTCCCAGCTCCCCGTCCCTCACTTGGAATGCCCGTTGTCCTTCACCAGCTCACTCTCCCTTGGTTGCCATCCCCGTTTCTGAATTCCTCCTGCTTTGCCACGTAGCCCGTGACTTTTTTCTTAATCTCTCTCTGTCTGCCTCAACGCTCCCCCCGCGCTTTTTCATTCGTCTGCTCTGCTCTGCACCCTGCTACTGTTCTTGCCTTTCTGAGTTCTTCTCTGTCGAGCTCCCTTTCCCTATTTGTGGATTCCTGTTCTTCCTGCAGCCACCGCTGTTCCCTGTGACCTCCGTCTCTCTCTGTCCAGCTCCCTGTCCCTAGGTTTTAATCCCTGCCTCTGCCCGCTGTAGCCCGTCTAGGTTTTTCTCTCGGCCTCTCTCTCTGTCCGGCTCCCTCTCTCTGTGTTCTAATTCCACGTTCTCTGTCACGTAGACCCGTGCTATTTGTTTGTCCTCATCTCTCTCTGTCCAGCTCCTTGCTGCGACGTTTTATTTCTTCCCTCTCTGTCTGTCTTTGTAGCCCGTTGCCGTTGTTGGTTTTTTTTTTTTTCCCACTTGTTTCTTCATGTGTCTCTGTCTGCCTCCCAGTGCCTGATCTTTAATTCCTCCTTCCCTGTAGGCCGCTGTTCCTTTTTTCCATTCTACATTGTGTTCTCTTTGGTCTGCTGTTCTTATTCATCGATTCCCTCCTCGCTGCCCTGTGGCTTGTCCCCATTTATTGTTGCCTCTCTCTCCCTCTCTCTGGCTTCTTGCCCCTGTTTTTAAAATTCCTCCCTCTCTTCTCTCTTCCCTGTTGGCCGTGTGATCTTCAGCCTTTCTCCACCTCTTTCTGCCCAGCTCTCTGCATCTATTCATTAATTCTTCCCTCTCTGCCCTGTAGCCTGTAGCTTCTGTCCTTTCTCCATCTTGCTGTCTCTGGCTTCCCCGTGACCCTCTTTTAGAATTGTTTCTCTCTTCTCTCTGTACGCATTGCGATTCCTTTTGCTCTCCATCTCCCTTTGTTTTGGTGTTTTTTTTGTTGTTTTTCTGGCTCCCTGTCCCTAATTGTTAATTCTCTGCCTTCTCATGCTCTGTACCACGTAGCCCCATGGTTTGTTTTGTGGTGTTCCCTCCCCGGCCCCTTCCCTCCGTCGTTGGCCGTCTCGGCTCCCTGTCCCCGTGGCTTCATTCTTCCCTTTCTGCCCTGTTCTTGTCGCTTATCTTGTCTGTCTCCATCTCGCTCGGTCCAGCTTCCTGCCCCTGTTCTTCTTTCCTCCCTCGCTGTCGTGCTGCCTGCCCCAGGTTCTTTGTGCGTCTCCAGCCTGCTCCTCATCCTTCTTTGTTGGTCTGTGTCCTGCTCTTCCCCTCTCTCTGCTGCTTTTATCTCCACCTCCGTCAGGCTCCCTGTCCTCCTCTGGCCGTCCTGTTCCCTGCCTCGTGCCTTCTCACTACACGCACACACGCCCCCCCCGCCCCCGTCCAGCCGGATGCTGCTCTTCTCTCCTCCTACTGTCCTGTGCCCTGCTCCTCACCTTTGGTGGCCTCCCCCTCTGCCCAGCAGCCCGTCGCTCCAGGAGCCAGGCGACGGACGGTCCGTTCCCTGCCAAACCGGGACAAGCGCGTGCCGTGGCTTAGCCTCAGCTGGCAACTCTGCACCAGGGAGCTGCTTGCTCGCTCCACCCTCAGTGGGCTGGGGGAGAGAGCTGGAAGGGTAAAAGTGAGAAAAATCATGGGTTGAGATCAAGACGGTTTAATAGGTAAAGCAAAAGCTGTGCGTGGAAGCAAAGCAAGGAATTAATTCGCTCCTCCTTTTCGGCGGGCAGGTGTTGAGCTGTTTCTGGGAAAGCAGGGCTCTGTCATGTGTAACGGTTACTTAGGGAGAGAAATGCCGTAGCCCCCAAGGACTCCCCCTTCTTCCCACAGTTGGAACCCGCAGTTCGGTACGGGCGTGTAGTGCACGAGCGAGCTAGGCTACGTGCCTAGGAAGCCTCATCTCGTAAGAGCTGTAAGACACCCCCGTGTTCTCTTCAGGTGGAGGTCGGCCTAGAGTCTGGAGCTGCAGAAGAGGCAGGGAGGAGAGGAGGGGAAAGAAGCATGTGAACGGCTAAATTGTGCCAGCAGCGCTGAGAGCGAGAGTCGCGGTGAGTCCTGGGCCACTGGGGCCCCGTTGCCTCTCTTGTACGTCCTGGGCCCTCCCTGTCTCTCCCCCGGCCCCCTCTCTTTCCTTACCTGCTGCAAAATTATTTTTTTTTTGCGCCCCCCCCGCACCTTCTTTCTCCGTCTCGCTCTGAGTGGCTCCCTGCCTCCCCGTCTTTTCAGTCCTCCCTCTCTCTGTCCTGTAGCCTGTGGCTACTTGTTCTTTCTCCGCCTCTCTCTGCCTGGCTCTGGCTCCGTTTTTATTTTTTTACTCCTCCTGCTCTGTCCTGTAGCCTGTCGGTATTTTTGTCTTTCTCTGGCTCTCTCGGTCTGACTCCCTGTGTTACCGAAAAACGCGGTAAAATCGGAAACAACTCCTCAAGACCAATTTAGTATTAAAGAGCAGGCATTCTTTATTCACGGCGCCGGATGCACGGGGGATCGCTCCTCCTGGCGTGCGTACCTCACGCACCTTTCCCGTTCAATTTGTAGATCAAAATTTTACGTATTCATACGTATTCATTATTGTCCTGTCTGCTGATCGGTACAAACTTGCTCGTTCCGTATGTAAATCGCTGCGCAGGCTCGGTGGTGGTCCGTGAGTCGGTGGTCGCGATCTCCCCCTGCCAGAATTGCCTTTTACCTTCTTGGCTGTTGATCTTGGCAGTCTTGGCTAGTTCTCTCAGTCCGCTCCACGAAACCGCGTTTTGTCGTCCTTTTCTGACAGAAGCACGTTGTCTGTTGTTCTGCTGACGTTAACGATCGCCTAGGGACTAAAATGCAGATCAACAGGTGCGCTGATTCGTACGCTCCATGTTCCCGTAATGGAACACCGTCTCTGGTTGGCTGATTTCATCGCTTTGGTTACACCTGTTCCTGTTGTTCAGTTTCTTCTTTTTTGGCTTTGTGTGATTCTCTCTGTGATTCTGTTTTTCTCTGCCTCGCTTTTCCCAGCTCCCCGTCCCTCACTTGGAATGCCCGTTGTCCTTCACCAGCTCACTCTCCCTTGGTTGCCATCCCCGTTTCTGAATTCCTCCTGCTTTGCCACGTAGCCCGTGACTTTTTTCTTAATCTCTCTCTGTCTGCCTCAACGCTCCCCCCGCGCTTTTTCATTCGTCTGCTCTGCTCTGCACCCTGCTACTGTTCTTGCCTTTCTGAGTTCTTCTCTGTCGAGCTCCCTTTCCCTATTTGTGGATTCCTGTTCTTCCTGCAGCCACCGCTGTTCCCTGTGACCTCCGTCTCTCTCTGTCCAGCTCCCTGTCCCTAGGTTTTAATCCCTGCCTCTGCCCGCTGTAGCCCGTCTAGGTTTTTCTCTCGGCCTCTCTCTCTGTCCGGCTCCCTCTCTCTGTGTTCTAATTCCACGTTCTCTGTCACGTAGACCCGTGCTATTTGTTTGTCCTCATCTCTCTCTGTCCAGCTCCTTGCTGCGACGTTTTATTTCTTCCCTCTCTGTCTGTCTTTGTAGCCCGTTGCCGTTGTTGGTTTTTTTTTTTTCCCCACTTGTTTCTTCATGTGTCTCTGTCTGCCTCCCAGTGCCTGATCTTTAATTCCTCCTTCCCTGTAGGCCGCTGTTCCTTTTTTCCATTCTACATTGTGTTCTCTTTGGTCTGCTGTTCTTATTCATCGATTCCCTCCTCGCTGCCCTGTGGCTTGTCCCCATTTATTGTTGCCTCTCTCTCCCTCTCTCTGGCTTCTTGCCCCTGTTTTTAAAATTCCTCCCTCTCTTCTCTCTTCCCTGTTGGCCGTGTGATCTTCAGCCTTTCTCCACCTCTTTCTGCCCAGCTCTCTGTGTCTATTCATTAATTCTTCCCTCTCTGCCCTGTAGCCTGTAGCTTCTGTCCTTTCTCCATCTTGCTGTCTCTGGCTTCCCCGTGACCCTCTTTTAGAATTGTTTCTCTCTTCTCTCTGTACGCATTGCGATTCCTTTTGCTCTCCATCTCCCTTTGTTTTGGTGTTTTTTTTGTTGTTTTTCTGGCTCCCTGTCCCTAATTGTTAATTCTCTGCCTTCTCATGCTCTGTACCACGTAGCCCCATGGTTTGTTTTGTGGTGTTCCCTCCCCGGCCCCTTCCCTCCGTCGTTGGCCGTCTCGGCTCCCTGTCCCCGTGGCTTCATTCTTCCCTTTCTGCCCTGTTCTTGTCGCTTATCTTGTCTGTCTCCATCTCGCTCAGTCCAGCTTCCTGCCCCTGTTCTTCTTTCCTCCCTCGCTGTCGTGCTGCCTGCCCCAGGTTCTTTGTGCGTCTCCAGCCTGCTCCTCATCCTTCTTTGTTGGTCTGTGTCCTGCTCTTCCCCTCTCTCTGCTGCTTTTATCTCCACCTCCGTCAGGCTCCCTGTCCTCCTCTGGCCGTCCTGTTCCCTGCCTCGTGCCTTCTCACTACACGCACACACGCCCCCCCCGCCCCCGTCCAGCCGGATGCTGCTCTTCTCTCCTCCTACTGTCCTGTGCCCTGCTCGTCACCTTTGGTGGCCTCCCCCTCTGCCCAGCAGCCCGTCGCTCCAGGAGCCAGGCGACGGACGGTCCGTTCCCTGCCAAACCGGGACAAGCGCGTGCCGTGGCTTAGCCTCAGCTGGCAACTCTGCACCAGGGAGCTGCTTGCTCGCTCCACCCTCAGTGGGCTGGGGGAGAGAGCTGGAAGGGTAAAAGTGAGAAAAATCATGGGTTGAGATCAAGACGGTTTAATAGGTAAAGCAAAAGCTGTGCGTGGAAGCAAAGCAAGGAATTAATTCGCTCCTCCTTTTCGGCGGGCAGGTGTTGAGCTGTTTCTGGGAAAGCAGGGCTCTGTCATGTGTAACGGTTAGTTAGGAAGAGAAATGCCGTAGCCCCCAAGGACTCCCCCTTCTTCCCACAGTTGGAACCCGCAGTTCGGTACGGGCGTGTAGTGCACGAGCGAGCTAGGCTACGTGCCTAGGAAGCCTCATCTCGTAAGAGCTGTAAGACACCCCCGTGTTCTCTTCAGGTGGAGGTCGGCCTAGAGTCTGGAGCTGCAGAAGAGGCAGGGAGGAGAGGAGGGGAAAGAAGCATGTGAACGGCTAAATTGTGCCAGCAGCGCTGAGAGCGAGAGTCGCGGTGAGTCCTGGGCCAGTGGGGCCCCGTTGCCTCTCTTGTACGTCCTGGGCCCTCCCTGTCTCTCCCCCGGCCCCCTCTCTTTCCTTACCTGCTGCAAAATTATTTTTTTTTTGCGCCCCCCCCCGCACCTTCTTTCTCCGTCTCGCTCTGAGTGGCTCCCTGCCTCCCCGTCTTTTCAGTCCTCCCTCTCTCTGTCCTGTAGCCTGTGGCTACTTGTTCTTTCTCCGCCTCTCTCTGCCTGGCTCTGGCTCCGTTTTTATTTTTTTACTCCTCCTGCTCTGTCCTGTAGCCTGTCGGTATTTTTGTCTTTCTCTGGCTCTCTCGGTCTGACTCCCTGTGTTACCGAAAAACGCGGTAAAATCGGAAACAACTCCTCAAGACCAATTTAGTATTAAAGAGCAGGCATTCTTTATTCACGGCGCCGGATGCACGGGGGATCGCTCCTCCTGGCGTGCGTACCTCACGCACCTTTCCCGTTCAATTTGTAGATCAAAATTTTACGTATTCATACGTATTCATTATTGTCCTGTCTGCTGATCGGTACAAACTTGCTCGTTCCGTATGTAAATCGCTGCGCAGGCTCGGTGGTGGTCCGTGAGTCGGTGGTCGCGATCTCCCCCTGCCAGAATTGCCTTTTACCTTCTTGGCTGTTAATCTTGGCAGTCTTGGCTAGTTCTCTCAGTCCGCTCCACGAAACCGCGTTTTGTCGTCCTTTTCTGACAGAAGCACGTTGTCTGTTGTTCTGCTGACGTTAACGATCGCCTAGGGACTAAAATGCAGATCGACAGGTGCGCTGATTCGTACGCTCCATGTTCCCGTAATGGAACACCGTCTCTGGTTGGCTGATTTCATCGCTTTGGTTACACCTGTTCCTGTTGTTCAGTTTCTTCTTTTTTGGCTTTGTGTGATTCTCTCTGTGATTCTGTTTTTCTCTGCCTCGCTTTTCCCAGCTCCCCGTCCCTCACTTGGAATGCCCGTTGTCCTTCACCAGCTCACTCTCCCTTGGTTGCCATCCCCGTTTCTGAATTCCTCCTGCTTTGCCACGTAGCCCGTGACTTTTTTCTTAATCTCTCTCTGTCTGCCTCAACGCTCCCCCCGCGCTTTTTCATTCGTCTGCTCTGCTCTGCACCCTGCTACTGTTCTTGCCTTTCTGAGTTCTTCTCTGTCGAGCTCCCTTTCCCTATTTGTGAATTCCTGTTCTTCCTGCAGCCACCGCTGTTCCCTGTGACCTCCGTCTCTCTCTGTCCAGCTCCCTGTCCCTAGGTTTTAATCCCTGCCTCTGCCCGCTGTAGCCCGTCTAGGTTTTTCTCTCGGCCTCTCTCTCTGTCCGGCTCCCTCTCTCTGTGTTCTAATTCCACGTTCTCTGTCACGTAGACCCGTGCTATTTGTTTGTCCTCATCTCTCTCTGTCCAGCTCCTTGCTGCGACGTTTTATTTCTTCCCTCTCTGTCTGTCTTTGTAGCCCGTTGCCGTTGTTGGTTTTTTTTTTTTTTTCCCCACTTGTTTCTTCATGTGTCTCTGTCTGCCTCCCAGTGCCTGATCTTTAATTCCTCCTTCCCTGTAGGCCGCTGTTCCTTTTTTCCATTCTACATTGTGTTCTCTTTGGTCTGCTGTTCTTATTCATCGATTCCCTCCTCGCTGCCCTGTGGCTTGTCCCCATTTATTGTTGCCTCTCTCTCCCTCTCTCTGGCTTCTTGCCCCTGTTTTTAAAATTCCTCCCTCTCTTCTCTCTTCCCTGTTGGCCGTGTGATCTTCAGCCTTTCTCCACCTCTTTCTGCCCAGCTCTCTGCGTCTATTCATTAATTCTTCCCTCTCTGCCCTGTAGCCTGTAGCTTCTGTCCTTTCTCCATCTTGCTGTCTCTGGCTTCCCCGTGACCCTCTTTTAGAATTGTTTCTCTCTTCTCTCTGTACGCATTGCGATTCCTTTTGCTCTCCATCTCCCTTTGTTTTGGTGTTTTTTTTGTTGTTTTTCTGGCTCCCTGTCCCTAATTGTTAATTCTCTGCCTTCTCATGCTCTGTACCACGTAGCCCCATGGTTTGTTTTGTGGTGTTCCCTCCCCGGCCCCTTCCCTCCGTCGTTGGCCGTCTCGGCTCCCTGTCCCCGTGGCTTCATTCTTCCCTTTCTGCCCTGTTCTTGTCGCTTATCTTGTCTGTCTCCATCTCGCTCGGTCCAGCTTCCTGCCCCTGTTCTTCTTTCCTCCCTCGCTGTCGTGCTGCCTGCCCCAGGTTCTTTGTGCGTCTCCAGCCTGCTCCTCATCCTTCTTTGTTGGTCTGTGTCCTGCTCTTCCCCTCTCTCTGCTGCTTTTATCTCCACCTCCGTCAGGCTCCCTGTCCTCCTCTGGCCGTCCTGTTCCCTGCCTCGTGCCTTCTCACTACACGCACACACGCCCCCCCCGCCCCCGTCCAGCCGGATGCTGCTCTTCTCTCCTCCTACTGTCCTGTGCCCTGCTCCTCACCTTTGGTGGCCTCCCCCTCTGCCCAGCAGCCCGTCGCTCCAGGAGCCAGGCGACGGACGGTCCGTTCCCTGCCAAACCGGGACAAGCGCGTGCCGTGGCTTAGCCTCAGCTGGCAACTCTGCACCAGGGAGCTGCTTGCTCGCTCCACCCTCAGTGGGCTGGGGGAGAGAGCTGGAAGGGTAAAAGTGAGAAAAATCATGGGTTGAGATCAAGACGGTTTAATAGGTAAAGCAAAAGCTGTGCGTGGAAGCAAAGCAAGGAATTAATTCGCTCCTCCTTTTCGGCGGGCAGGTGTTGAGCTGTTTCTGGGAAAGCAGGGCTCTGTCATGTGTAACGGTTAGTTAGGAAGAGAAATGCCGTAGCCCCCAAGGACTCCCCCTTCTTCCCACAGTTGGAACCCGCAGTTCGGTACGGGCGTGTAGTGCACGAGCGAGCTAGGCTACGTGCCTAGGAAGCCTCATCTCGTAAGAGCTGTAAGACACCCCCGTGTTCTCTTCAGGTGGAGGTCGGCCTAGAGTCTGGAGCTGCAGAAGAGGCAGGGAGGAGAGGAGGGGAAAGAAGCATGTGAACGGCTAAATTGTGCCAGCAGCGCTGAGAGCGAGAGTCGCGGTGAGTCCTGGGCCACTGGGGCCCCGTTGCCTCTCTTGTACGTCCTGGGCCCTCCCTGTCTCTCCCCCGGCCCCCTCTCTTTCCTTACCTGCTGCAAAATTATTTTTTTTTTGCGCCCCCCCCGCACCTTCTTTCTCCGTCTCGCTCTGAGTGGCTCCCTGCCTCCCCGTCTTTTCAGTCCTCCCTCTCTCTGTCCTGTAGCCTGTGGCTACTTGTTCTTTCTCCGCCTCTCTCTGCCTGGCTCTGGCTCCGTTTTTATTTTTTTACTCCTCCTGCTCTGTCCTGTAGCCTGTCGGTATTTTTGTCTTTCTCTGGCTCTCTCGGTCTGACTCCCTGTGTTACCGAAAAACGCGGTAAAATCGGAAACAACTCCTCAAGACCAATTTAGTATTAAAGAGCAGGCATTCTTTATTCACGGCGCCGGATGCACGGGGGATCGCTCCTCCTGGCGTGCGTACCTCACGCACCTTTCCCGTTCAATTTGTAGATCAAAATTTTACGTATTCATACGTATTCATTATTGTCCTGTCTGCTGATCGGTACAAACTTGCTCGTTCCGTATGTAAATCGCTGCGCAGGCTCGGTGGTGGTCCGTGAGTCGGTGGTCGCGATCTCCCCCTGCCAGAATTGCCTTTTACCTTCTTGGCTGTTAATCTTGGCAGTCTTGGCTAGTTCTCTCAGTCCGCTCCACGAAACCGCGTTTTGTCGTCCTTTTCTGACAGAAGCACGTTGTCTGTTGTTCTGCTGACGTTAACGATCGCCTAGGGACTAAAATGCAGATCGACAGGTGCGCTGATTCGTACGCTCCATGTTCCCGTAATGGAACACCGTCTCTGGTTGGCTGATTTCATCGCTTTGGTTACACCTGTTCCTGTTGTTCAGTTTCTTCTTTTTTGGCTTTGTGTGATTCTCTCTGTGATTCTGTTTTTCTCTGCCTCGCTTTTCCCAGCTCCCCGTCCCTCACTTGGAATGCCCGTTGTCCTTCACCAGCTCACTCTCCCTTGGTTGCCATCCCCGTTTCTGAATTCCTCCTGCTTTGCCACGTAGCCCGTGACTTTTTTCTTAATCTCTCTCTGTCTGCCTCAACGCTCCCCCCGCGCTTTTTCATTCGTCTGCTCTGCTCTGCACCCTGCTACTGTTCTTGCCTTTCTGAGTTCTTCTCTGTCGAGCTCCCTTTCCCTATTTGTGAATTCCTGTTCTTCCTGCAGCCACCGCTGTTCCCTGTGACCTCCGTCTCTCTCTGTCCAGCTCCCTGTCCCTAGGTTTTAATCCCTGCCTCTGCCCGCTGTAGCCCGTCTAGGTTTTTCTCTCGGCCTCTCTCTCTGTCCGGCTCCCTCTCTCTGTGTTCTAATTCCACGTTCTCTGTCACGTAGACCCGTGCTATTTGTTTGTCCTCATCTCTCTCTGTCCAGCTCCTTGCTGCGACGTTTTATTTCTTCCCTCTCTGTCTGTCTTTGTAGCCCGTTGCCGTTGTTGGTTTTTTTTTTTTTTTCCCCACTTGTTTCTTCATGTGTCTCTGTCTGCCTCCCAGTGCCTGATCTTTAATTCCTCCTTCCCTGTAGGCCGCTGTTCCTTTTTTCCATTCTACATTGTGTTCTCTTTGGTCTGCTGTTCTTATTCATCGATTCCCTCCTCGCTGCCCTGTGGCTTGTCCCCATTTATTGTTGCCTCTCTCTCCCTCTCTCTGGCTTCTTGCCCCTGTTTTTAAAATTCCTCCCTCTCTTCTCTCTTCCCTGTTGGCCGTGTGATCTTCAGCCTTTCTCCACCTCTTTCTGCCCAGCTCTCTGTGTCTATTCATTAATTCTTCCCTCTCTGCCCTGTAGCCTGTAGCTTCTGTCCTTTCTCCATCTTGCTGTCTCTGGCTTCCCCGTGACCCTCTTTTAGAATTGTTTCTCTCTTCTCTCTGTACGCATTGCGATTCCTTTTGCTCTCCATCTCCCTTTGTTTTGGTGTTTTTTTTGTTGTTTTTCTGGCTCCCTGTCCCTAATTGTTAATTCTCTGCCTTCTCATGCTCTGTACCACGTAGCCCCATGGTTTGTTTTGTGGTGTTCCCTCCCCGGCCCCTTCCCTCCGTCGTTGGCCGTCTCGGCTCCCTGTCCCCGTGGCTTCATTCTTCCCTTTCTGCCCTGTTCTTGTCGCTTATCTTGTCTGTCTCCATCTCGCTCGGTCCAGCTTCCTGCCCCTGTTCTTCTTTCCTCCCTCGCTGTCGTGCTGCCTGCCCCAGGTTCTTTGTGCGTCTCCAGCCTGCTCCTCATCCTTCTTTGTTGGTCTGTGTCCTGCTCTTCCCCTCTCTCTGCTGCTTTTATCTCCACCTCCGTCAGGCTCCCTGTCCTCCTCTGGCCGTCCTGTTCCCTGCCTCGTGCCTTCTCACTACACGCACACACGCCCCCCCCGCCCCCGTCCAGCCGGATGCTGCTCTTCTCTCCTCCTACTGTCCTGTGCCCTGCTCGTCACCTTTGGTGGCCTCCCCCTCTGCCCAGCAGCCCGTCGCTCCAGGAGCCAGGCGACGGACGGTCCGTTCCCTGCCAAACCGGGACAAGCGCGTGCCGTGGCTTAGCCTCAGCTGGCAACTCTGCACCAGGGAGCTGCTTGCTCGCTCCACCCTCAGTGGGCTGGGGGAGAGAGCTGGAAGGGTAAAAGTGAGAAAAATCATGGGTTGAGATCAAGACGGTTTAATAGGTAAAGCAAAAGCTGTGCGTGGAAGCAAAGCAAGGAATTAATTCGCTCCTCCTTTTCGGCGGGCAGGTGTTGAGCTGTTTCTGGGAAAGCAGGGCTCTGTCATGTGTAACGGTTAGTTAGGAAGAGAAATGCCGTAGCCCCCAAGGACTCCCCCTTCTTCCCACAGTTGGAACCCGCAGTTCGGTACGGGCGTGTAGTGCACGAGCGAGCTAGGCTACGTGCCTAGGAAGCCTCATCTCGTAAGAGCTGTAAGACACCCCCGTGTTCTCTTCAGGTGGAGGTCGGCCTAGAGTCTGGAGCTGCAGAAGAGGCAGGGAGGAGAGGAGGGGAAAGAAGCATGTGAACGGCTAAATTGTGCCAGCAGCGCTGAGAGCGAGAGTCGCGGTGAGTCCTGGGCCAGTGGGGCCCCGTTGCCTCTCTTGTACGTCCTGGGCCCTCCCTGTCTCTCCCCCGGCCCCCTCTCTTTCCTTACCTGCTGCAAAATTATTTTTTTTTTGCGCCCCCCCCGCACCTTCTTTCTCCGTCTCGCTCTGAGTGGCTCCCTGCCTCCCCGTCTTTTCAGTCCTCCCTCTCTCTGTCCTGTAGCCTGTGGCTACTTGTTCTTTCTCCGCCTCTCTCTGCCTGGCTCTGGCTCCGTTTTTATTTTTTTACTCCTCCTGCTCTGTCCTGTAGCCTGTCGGTATTTTTGTCTTTCTCTGGCTCTCTCGGTCTGACTCCCTGTGTTACCGAAAAACGCGGTAAAATCGGAAACAACTCCTCAAGACCAATTTAGTATTAAAGAGCAGGCATTCTTTATTCACGGCGCCGGATGCACGGGGGATCGCTCCTCCTGGCGTGCGTACCTCACGCACCTTTCCCATTCAATTTGTAGATCAAAATTTTACGTATTCATACGTATTCATTATTGTCCTGTCTGCTGATCGGTACAAACTTGCTCGTTCCGTATGTAAATCGCTGCGCAGGCTCGGTGGTGGTCCGTGAGTCGGTGGTCGCGATCTCCCCCTGCCAGAATTGCCTTTTACCTTCTTGGCTGTTAATCTTGGCAGTCTTGGCTAGTTCTCTCAGTCCGCTCCACGAAACCGCGTTTTGTCGTCCTTTTCTGACAGAAGCACGTTGTCTGTTGTTCTGCTGACGTTAACGATCGCCTAGGGACTAAAATGCAGATCGACAGGTGCGCTGATTCGTACGCTCCATGTTCCCGTAATGGAACACCGTCTCTGGTTGGCTGATTTCATCGCTTTGGTTACACCTGTTCCTGTTGTTCAGTTTCTTCTTTTTTGGCTTTGTGTGATTCTCTCTGTGATTCTGTTTTTCTCTGCCTCGCTTTTCCCAGCTCCCCGTCCCTCACTTGGAATGCCCGTTGTCCTTCACCAGCTCACTCTCCCTTGGTTGCCATCCCCGTTTCTGAATTCCTCCTGCTTTGCCACGTAGCCCGTGACTTTTTTCTTAATCTCTCTCTGTCTGCCTCAACGCTCCCCCCGCGCTTTTTCATTCGTCTGCTCTGCTCTGCACCCTGCTACTGTTCTTGCCTTTCTGAGTTCTTCTCTGTCGAGCTCCCTTTCCCTATTTGTGGATTCCTGTTCTTCCTGCAGCCACCGCTGTTCCCTGTGACCTCCGTCTCTCTCTGTCCAGCTCCCTGTCCCTAGGTTTTAATCCCTGCCTCTGCCCGCTGTAGCCCGTCTAGGTTTTTCTCTCGGCCTCTCTCTCTGTCCGGCTCCCTCTCTCTGTGTTCTAATTCCACGTTCTCTGTCACGTAGACCCGTGCTATTTGTTTGTCCTCATCTCTCTCTGTCCAGCTCCTTGCTGCGACGTTTTATTTCTTCCCTCTCTGTCTGTCTTTGTAGCCCGTTGCCGTTGTTGTTTTTTTTTTTTTTTTTCCCACTTGTTTCTTCATGTGTCTCTGTCTGCCTCCCAGTGCCTGATCTTTAATTCCTCCTTCCCTGTAGGCCGCTGTTCCTTTTTTCCATTCTACATTGTGTTCTCTTTGGTCTGCTGTTCTTATTCATCGATTCCCTCCTCGCTGCCCTGTGGCTTGTCCCCATTTATTGTTGCCTCTCTCTCCCTCTCTCTGGCTTCTTGCCCCTGTTTTTAAAATTCCTCCCTCTCTTCTCTCTTCCCTGTTGGCCGTGTGATCTTCAGCCTTTCTCCACCTCTTTCTGCCCAGCTCTCTGCGTCTATTCATTAATTCTTCCCTCTCTGCCCTGTAGCCTGTAGCTTCTGTCCTTTCTCCATCTTGCTGTCTCTGGCTTCCCCGTGACCCTCTTTTAGAATTGTTTCTCTCTTCTCTCTGTACGCATTGCGATTCCTTTTGCTCTCCATCTCCCTTTGTTTTGGTGTTTTTTTTGTTGTTTTTCTGGCTCCCTGTCCCTAATTGTTAATTCTCTGCCTTCTCATGCTCTGTACCACGTAGCCCCATGGTTTGTTTTGTGGTGTTCCCTCCCCGGCCCCTTCCCTCCGTCGTTGGCCGTCTCGGCTCCCTGTCCCCGTGGCTTCATTCTTCCCTTTCTGCCCTGTTCTTGTCGCTTATCTTGTCTGTCTCCATCTCGCTCGGTCCAGCTTCCTGCCCCTGTTCTTCTTTCCTCCCTCGCTGTCGTGCTGCCTGCCCCAGGTTCTTTGTGCGTCTCCAGCCTGCTCCTCATCCTTCTTTGTTGGTCTGTGTCCTGCTCTTCCCCTCTCTCTGCTGCTTTTATCTCCACCTCCGTCAGGCTCCCTGTCCTCCTCTGGCCGTCCTGTTCCCTGCCTCGTGCCTTCTCACTACACGCACACACGCCCCCCCCGCCCCCGTCCAGCCGGATGCTGCTCTTCTCTCCTCCTACTGTCCTGTGCCCTGCTCGTCACCTTTGGTGGCCTCCCCCTCTGCCCAGCAGCCCGTCGCTCCAGGAGCCAGGCGACGGACGGTCCGTTCCCTGCCAAACCGGGACAAGCGCGTGCCGTGGCTTAGCCTCAGCTGGCAACTCTGCACCAGGGAGCTGCTTGCTCGCTCCACCCTCAGTGGGCTGGGGGAGAGAGCTGGAAGGGTAAAAGTGAGAAAAATCATGGGTTGAGATCAAGACGGTTTAATAGGTAAAGCAAAAGCTGTGCGTGGAAGCAAAGCAAGGAATTAATTCGCTCCTCCTTTTCGGCGGGCAGGTGTTGAGCTGTTTCTGGGAAAGCAGGGCTCTGTCATGTGTAACGGTTAGTTAGGAAGAGAAATGCCGTAGCCCCCAAGGACTCCCCCTTCTTCCCACAGTTGGAACCCGCAGTTCGGTACGGGCGTGTAGTGCACGAGCGAGCTAGGCTACGTGCCTAGGAAGCCTCATCTCGTAAGAGCGGTAAGACACCCCCGTGTTCTCTTCAGGTGGAGGTCGGCCTAGAGTCTGGAGCTGCAGAAGAGGCAGGGAGGAGAGGAGGGGAAAGAAGCATGTGAACGGCTAAATTGTGCCAGCAGCGCTGAGAGCGAGAGTCGCGGTGAGTCCTGGGCCAGTGGGGCCCCGTTGCCTCTCTTGTACGTCCTGGGCCCTCCCTGTCTCTCCCCCGGCCCCCTCTCTTTCCTTACCTGCTGCAAAATTATTTTTTTTTTGCGCCCCCCCCGCACCTTCTTTCTCCGTCTCGCTCTGAGTGGCTCCCTGCCTCCCCGTCTTTTCAGTCCTCCCTCTCTCTGTCCTGTAGCCTGTGGCTACTTGTTCTTTCTCCGCCTCTCTCTGCCTGGCTCTGGCTCCGTTTTTATTTTTTTACTCCTCCTGCTCTGTCCTGTAGCCTGTCGGTATTTTTGTCTTTCTCTGGCTCTCTCGGTCTGACTCCCTGTGTTACCGAAAAACGCGGTAAAATCGGAAACAACTCCTCAAGACCAATTTAGTATTAAAGAGCAGGCATTCTTTATTCACGGCGCCGGATGCACGGGGGATCGCTCCTCCTGGCGTGCGTACCTCACGCACCTTTCCCGTTCAATTTGTAGATCAAAATTTTACGTATTCATACGTATTCATTATTGTCCTGTCTGCTGATCGGTACAAACTTGCTCGTTCCGTATGTAAATCGCTGCGCAGGCTCGGTGGTGGTCCGTGAGTCGGTGGTCGCGATCTCCCCCTGCCAGAATTGCCTTTTACCTTCTTGGCTGTTAATCTTGGCAGTCTTGGCTAGTTCTCTCAGTCCGCTCCACGAAACCGCGTTTTGTCGTCCTTTTCTGACAGAAGCACGTTGTCTGTTGTTCTGCTGACGTTAACGATCGCCTAGGGACTAAAATGCAGATCGACAGGTGCGCTGATTCGTACGCTCCATGTTCCCGTAATGGAACACCGTCTCTGGTTGGCTGATTTCATCGCTTTGGTTACACCTGTTCCTGTTGTTCAGTTTCTTCTTTTTTGGCTTTGTGTGATTCTCTCTGTGATTCTGTTTTTCTCTGCCTCGCTTTTCCCAGCTCCCCGTCCCTCACTTGGAATGCCCGTTGTCCTTCACCAGCTCACTCTCCCTTGGTTGCCATCCCCGTTTCTGAATTCCTCCTGCTTTGCCACGTAGCCCGTGACTTTTTTCTTAATCTCTCTCTGTCTGCCTCAACGCTCCCCCCGCGCTTTTTCATTCGTCTGCTCTGCTCTGCACCCTGCTACTGTTCTTGCCTTTCTGAGTTCTTCTCTGTCGAGCTCCCTTTCCCTATTTGTGGATTCCTGTTCTTCCTGCAGCCACCGCTGTTCCCTGTGACCTCCGTCTCTCTCTGTCCAGCTCCCTGTCCCTAGGTTTTAATCCCTGCCTCTGCCCGCTGTAGCCCGTCTAGGTTTTTCTCTCGGCCTCTCTCTCTGTCCGGCTCCCTCTCTCTGTGTTCTAATTCCACGTTCTCTGTCACGTAGACCCGTGCTATTTGTTTGTCCTCATCTCTCTCTGTCCAGCTCCTTGCTGCGACGTTTTATTTCTTCCCTCTCTGTCTGTCTTTGTAGCCCGTTGCCGTTGTTGGTTTTTTTTTTTTTCCCCACTTGTTTCTTCATGTGTCTCTGTCTGCCTCCCAGTGCCTGATCTTTAATTCCTCCTTCCCTGTAGGCCGCTGTTCCTTTTTTCCATTCTACATTGTGTTCTCTTTGGTCTGCTGTTCTTATTCATCGATTCCCTCCTCGCTGCCCTGTGGCTTGTCCCCATTTATTGTTGCCTCTCTCTCCCTCTCTCTGGCTTCTTGCCCCTGTTTTTAAAATTCCTCCCTCTCTTCTCTCTTCCCTGTTGGCCGTGTGATCTTCAGCCTTTCTCCACCTCTTTCTGCCCAGCTCTCTGCGTCTATTCATTAATTCTTCCCTCTCTGCCCTGTAGCCTGTAGCTTCTGTCCTTTCTCCATCTTGCTGTCTCTGGCTTCCCCGTGACCCTCTTTTAGAATTGTTTCTCTCTTCTCTCTGTACGCATTGCGATTCCTTTTGCTCTCCATCTCCCTTTGTTTTGGTGTTTTTTTTGTTGTTTTTCTGGCTCCCTGTCCCTAATTGTTAATTCTCTGCCTTCTCATGCTCTGTACCACGTAGCCCCATGGTTTGTTTTGTGGTGTTCCCTCCCCGGCCCCTTCCCTCCGTCGTTGGCCGTCTCGGCTCCCTGTCCCCGTGGCTTCATTCTTCCCTTTCTGCCCTGTTCTTGTCGCTTATCTTGTCTGTCTCCATCTCGCTCGGTCCAGCTTCCTGCCCCTGTTCTTCTTTCCTCCCTCGCTGTCGTGCTGCCTGCCCCAGGTTCTTTGTGCGTCTCCAGCCTGCTCCTCATCCTTCTTTGTTGGTCTGTGTCCTGCTCTTCCCCTCTCTCTGCTGCTTTTATCTCCACCTCCGTCAGGCTCCCTGTCCTCCTCTGGCCGTCCTGTTCCCTGCCTCGTGCCTTCTCACTACACGCACACACGCCCCCCCCGCCCCCGTCCAGCCGGATGCTGCTCTTCTCTCCTCCTACTGTCCTGTGCCCTGCTCGTCACCTTTGGTGGCCTCCCCCTCTGCCCAGCAGCCCGTCGCTCCAGGAGCCAGGCGACGGACGGTCCGTTCCCTGCCAAACCGGGACAAGCGCGTGCCGTGGCTTAGCCTCAGCTGGCAACTCTGCACCAGGGAGCTGCTTGCTCGCTCCACCCTCAGTGGGCTGGGGGAGAGAGCTGGAAGGGTAAAAGTGAGAAAAATCATGGGTTGAGATCAAGACGGTTTAATAGGTAAAGCAAAAGCTGTGCGTGGAAGCAAAGCAAGGAATTAATTCGCTCCTCCTTTTCGGCGGGCAGGTGTTGAGCTGTTTCTGGGAAAGCAGGGCTCTGTCATGTGTAACGGTTAGTTAGGAAGAGAAATGCCGTAGCCCCCAAGGACTCCCCCTTCTTCCCACAGTTGGAACCCGCAGTTCGGTACGGGCGTGTAGTGCACGAGCGAGCTAGGCTACGTGCCTAGGAAGCCTCATCTCGTAAGAGCTGTAAGACACCCCCGTGTTCTCTTCAGGTGGAGGTCGGCCTAGAGTCTGGAGCTGCAGAAGAGGCAGGGAGGAGAGGAGGGGAAAGAAGCATGTGAACGGCTAAATTGTGCCAGCAGCGCTGAGAGCGAGAGTCGCGGTGAGTCCTGGGCCAGTGGGGCCCCGTTGCCTCTCTTGTACGTCCTGGGCCCTCCCTGTCTCTCCCCCGGCCCCCTCTCTTTCCTTACCTGCTGCAAAATTATTTTTTTTTTGCGCCCCCCCCGCACCTTCTTTCTCCGTCTCGCTCTGAGTGGCTCCCTGCCTCCCCGTCTTTTCAGTCCTCCCTCTCTCTGTCCTGTAGCCTGTGGCTACTTGTTCTTTCTCCGCCTCTCTCTGCCTGGCTCTGGCTCCGTTTTTATTTTTTTACTCCTCCTGCTCTGTCCTGTAGCCTGTCGGTATTTTTGTCTTTCTCTGGCTCTCTCGGTCTGACTCCCTGTGTTACCGAAAAACGCGGTAAAATCGGAAACAACTCCTCAAGACCAATTTAGTATTAAAGAGCAGGCATTCTTTATTCACGGCGCCGGATGCACGGGGGATCGCTCCTCCTGGCGTGCGTACCTCACGCACCTTTCCCGTTCAATTTGTAGATCAAAATTTTACGTATTCATACGTATTCATTATTGTCCTGTCTGCTGATCGGTACAAACTTGCTCGTTCCGTATGTAAATCGCTGCGCAGGCTCGGTGGTGGTCCGTGAGTCGGTGGTCGCGATCTCCCCCTGCCAGAATTGCCTTTTACCTTCTTGGCTGTTAATCTTGGCAGTCTTGGCTAGTTCTCTCAGTCCGCTCCACGAAACCGCGTTTTGTCGTCCTTTTCTGACAGAAGCACGTTGTCTGTTGTTCTGCTGACGTTAACGATCGCCTAGGGACTAAAATGCAGATCGACAGGTGCGCTGATTCGTACGCTCCATGTTCCCGTAATGGAACACCGTCTCTGGTTGGCTGATTTCATCGCTTTGGTTACACCTGTTCCTGTTGTTCAGTTTCTTCTTTTTTGGCTTTGTGTGATTCTCTCTGTGATTCTGTTTTTCTCTGCCTCGCTTTTCCCAGCTCCCCGTCCCTCACTTGGAATGCCCGTTGTCCTTCACCAGCTCACTCTCCCTTGGTTGCCATCCCCGTTTCTGAATTCTTCCTGCTTTGCCACGTAGCCCGTGACTTTTTTCTTAATCTCTCTCTGTCTGCCTCAACGCTCCCCCCGCGCTTTTTCATTCGTCTGCTCTGCTCTGCACCCTGCTACTGTTCTTGCCTTTCTGAGTTCTTCTCTGTCGAGCTCCCTTTCCCTATTTGTGGATTCCTGTTCTTCCTGCAGCCACCGCTGTTCCCTGTGACCTCCGTCTCTCTCTGTCCAGCTCCCTGTCCCTAGGTTTTAATCCCTGCCTCTGTCCGCTGTAGCCCGTCTAGGTTTTTCTCTCGGCCTCTCTCTCTGTCCGGCTCCCTCTCTCTGTGTTCTAATTCCACGTTCTCTGTCACGTAGACCCGTGCTATTTGTTTGTCCTCATCTCTCTCTGTCCAGCTCCTTGCTGCGATGTTTTATTTCTTCCCTCTCTGTCTGTCTTTGTAGCCCGTTGCCGTTGTTGTTTTTTTTTTTTTTTTCCCACTTGTTTCTTCATGTGTCTCTGTCTGCCTCCCAGTGCCTGATCTTTAATTCCTCCTTCCCTGTAGGCCGCTGTTCCTTTTTTCCATTCTACATTGTGTTCTCTTTGGTCTGCTGTTCTTATTCATCGATTCCCTCCTCGCTGCCCTGTGGCTTGTCCCCATTTATTGTTGCCTCTCTCTCCCTCTCTCTGGCTTCTTGCCCCTGTTTTTAAAATTCCTCCCTCTCTTCTCTCTTCCCTGTTGGCCGTGTGATCTTCAGCCTTTCTCCACCTCTTTCTGCCCAGCTCTCTGCATCTATTCATTAATTCTTCCCTCTCTGCCCTGTAGCCTGTAGCTTCTGTCCTTTCTCCATCTTGCTGTCTCTGGCTTCCCCGTGACCCTCTTTTAGAATTGTTTCTCTCTTCTCTCTGTACGCATTGCGATTCCTTTTGCTCTCCATCTCCCTTTGTTTTGGTGTTTTTTTTGTTGTTTTTCTGGCTCCCTGTCCCTAATTGTTAATTCTCTGCCTTCTCATGCTCTGTACCACGTAGCCCCATGGTTTGTTTTGTGGTGTTCCCTCCCCGGCCCCTTCCCTCCGTCGCTGGCCGTCTCGGCTCCCTGTCCCCGTGGCTTCATTCTTCCCTTTCTGCCCTGTTCTTGTCGCTTATCTTGTCTGTCTCCATCTCGCTCGGTCCAGCTTCCTGCCCCTGTTCTTCTTTCCTCCCTCGCTGTCGTGCTGCCTGCCCCAGGTTCTTTGTGCGTCTCCAGCCTGCTCCTCATCCTTCTTTGTTGGTCTGTGTCCTGCTCTTCCCCTCTCTCTGCTGCTTTTATCTCCACCTCCGTCAGGCTCCCTGTCCTCCTCTGGCCGTCCTGTTCCCTGCCTCGTGCCTTCTCACTACACGCACACACGCCCCCCCCTGCCCCCGTCCAGCCGGATGCTGCTCTTCTCTCCTCCTACTGTCCTGTGCCCTGCTCGTCACCTTTGGTGGCCTCCCCCTCTGCCCAGCAGCCCGTCGCTCCAGGAGCCAGGCGACGGACGGTCCGTTCCCTGCCAAACCGGGACAAGCGCGTGCCGTGGCTTAGCCTCAGCTGGCAACTCTGCACCAGGGAGCTGCTTGCTCGCTCCACCCTCAGTGGGCTGGGGGAGAGAGCTGGAAGGGTAAAAGTGAGAAAAATCATGGGTTGAGATCAAGACGGTTTAATAGGTAAAGCAAAAGCTGTGCGTGGAAGCAAAGCAAGGAATTAATTCGCTCCTCCTTTTCGGCGGGCAGGTGTTGAGCTGTTTCTGGGAAAGCAGGGCTCTGTCATGTGTAACGGTTAGTTAGGAAGAGAAATGCCGTAGCCCCCAAGGACTCCCCCTTCTTCCCACAGTTGGAACCCGCAGTTCGGTACGGGCGTGTAGTGCACGAGCGAGCTAGGCTACGTGCCTAGGAAGCCTCATCTCGTAAGAGCTGTAAGACACCCCCGTGTTCTCTTCAGGTGGAGGTCGGCCTAGAGTCTGGAGCTGCAGAAGAGGCAGGGAGGAGAGGAGGGGAAAGAAGCATGTGAACGGCTAAATTGTGCCAGCAGCGCTGAGAGCGAGAGTCGCGGTGAGTCCTGGGCCAGTGGGGCCCCGTTGCCTCTCTTGTACGTCCTGGGCCCTCCCTGTCTCTCCCCCGGCCCCCTCTCTTTCCTTACCTGCTGCAAAATTATTTTTTTTTTGCGCCCCCCCCGCACCTTCTTTCTCCGTCTCGCTCTGAGTGGCTCCCTGCCTCCCCGTCTTTTCAGTCCTCCCTCTCTCTGTCCTGTAGCCTGTGGCTACTTGTTCTTTCTCCGCCTCTCTCTGCCTGGCTCTGGCTCCGTTTTTATTTTTTTACTCCTCCTGCTCTGTCCTGTAGCCTGTCGGTATTTTTGTCTTTCTCTGGCTCTCTCGGTCTGACTCCCTGTGTTACCGAAAAACGCGGTAAAATCGGAAACAACTCCTCAAGACCAATTTAGTATTAAAGAGCAGGCATTCTTTATTCACGGCGCCGGATGCACGGGGGATCGCTCCTCCTGGCGTGCGTACCTCACGCACCTTTCCCGTTCAATTTGTAGATCAAAATTTTACGTATTCATACGTATTCATTATTGTCCTGTCTGCTGATCGGTACAAACTTGCTCGTTCCGTATGTAAATCGCTGCGCAGGCTCGGTGGTGGTCCGTGAGTCGGTGGTCGCGATCTCCCCCTGCCAGAATTGCCTTTTACCTTCTTGGCTGTTGATCTTGGCAGTCTTGGCTAGTTCTCTCAGTCCGCTCCACGAAACCGCGTTTTGTCGTCCTTTTCTGACAGAAGCACGTTGTCTGTTGTTCTGCTGACGTTAACGATCGCCTAGGGACTAAAATGCAGATCGACAGACACACCGATTCGTACGCTCCATGTTCCCGTAATGGAACACCGTCTCTGGTTGGCTGATTTCATCGCTTTGGTTACACCTGTTCCTGTTGTTCAGTTTCTTCTTTTTTGGCTTTGTGTGATTCTCTCTGTGATTCTGTTTTTCTCTGCCTCGCTTTTCCCAGCTCCCCGTCCCTCACTTGGAATGCCCGTTGTCCTTCACCAGCTCACTCTCCCTTGGTTGCCATCCCCGTTTCTGAATTCCTCCTGCTTTGCCACGTAGCCCGTGGCTTTTTTCTTAATCTCTCTCTGTCTGCCTCAACGCTCCCCCCGCGCTTTTTCATTCGTCTGCTCTGCTCTGCACCCTGCTACTGTTCTTGCCTTTCTGAGTTCTTCTCTGTCCAGCTCCCTTTCCCTGTTCATGAATTCCTGTTCTTCCTGCACCCGCCGCTGTTCCCTGTGACCTCCGTCTCTCTCTGTCCAGCTCCCTGTCCCTAGGTTTTAATTCCTGCCTCTGCCCGCTGTAGCCCGTCTAGATTTTTCTCTCGGCCTCTCTCTCTGTCCGGCTCCCTCTCTCTGTGTTCTAATTCCACGTTCTCTGTCACGTAGACCCGTGCTATTTGTTTGTCCTCATCTCTCTCTGTCCAGCTCCTTGCTGCTATGTTTTCTTTCTTCCAACTCTCTCTGTCTTTGTAGCCCATTGCTGTTGTTGTGTTTTTGGTTTTGTTTTTTTTTTCCCACTTGTTTCTTCATGTGTCTCTGTCTGCCTCCCAGTGCCTGATCTTTAATTCCTCCTTCCCTGTTGGGCCGCTGTTCCTTTTTTCCATTCTACGTTGTGTTCTCTTTGGTCTCCTGTTCTTATTCATCGGTTCCCTCCTCGCCGCCCTGTGGCTTGTCCCCATTTTAGTGTTGCCTCTCTCTCCCTCTCTCTGGCTTCTTGCCCCTGTTTTTAAAATTCCTCCCTCTCTTCTCTCTTCCCTGTTGGCCGTGTGATCGTCAGCCTTTCTCCACCTCTTTCTGCCCAGCTCTCTGCGTCTATTCATTAATTCTTCCCTCTCTGCCCTGTAGCCTGTAGCTTCTGTCCTTTCTCCATCTTGCTGTCTCTGGCTTCCCCGTGACCCTCTTTTAGAATTGTTTCTCTCTTCTCTCTGTACGCATTGCGATTCCTTTTGCTCTCAATCTCCCTTTGTTTTGGTGTTTTTTTTGTTGTTTTTCTGGCTCCCTGTCCCTAATTGTTAATTCTCTGCCTTCTCATGCTCTGTACCACGTAGCCCCATGGTTTGTTTTGTGGTGTTCCCTCCCCGGCCCCTTCCCTCCGTCGTTGGCCGTCTCGGCTCCCTGTCCCCGTGGCTTCATTCTTCCCTTTCTGCCCTGTTCTTGTCGCTTATCTTGTCTGTCTCCATCTCGCTCGGTCCAGCTTCCTGCCCCTGTTCTTCTTTCCTCCCTCGCTGTCGTGCTGCCTGCCCCAGGTTCTTTGTGCGTCTCCAGCCTGCTCCTCATCCTTCTTTGTTGGTCTGTGTCCTGCTCTTCCCCTCTCTCTGCTGCTTTTATCTCCACCTCCGTCAGGCTCCCTGTCCTCCTCTGGCCGTCCTGTTCCCTGCCTCGTGCCTTCTCACTACACGCACACACGCCCCCCCCGCCCCCGTCCAGCCGGATGCTGCTCTTCTCTCCTCCTACTGTCCTGTGCCCTGCTCCTCACCTTTGGTGGCCTCCCCCTCTGCCCAGCAGCCCGTCGCTCCAGGAGCCAGGCGACGGACGGTCCGTTCCCTGCCAAACCGGGACAAGCGCGTGCCGTGGCTTAGCCTCAGCTGGCAACTCTGCACCAGGGAGCTGCTTGCTCGCTCCACCCTCAGTGGGCTGGGGGAGAGAGCTGGAAGGGTAAAAGTGAGAAAAATCATGGGTTGAGATCAAGACGGTTTAATAGGTAAAGCAAAAGCTGTGCGTGGAAGCAAAGCAAGGAATTAATTCGCTCCTCCTTTTCGGCGGGCAGGTGTTGAGCTGTTTCTGGGAAAGCAGGGCTCTGTCATGTGTAACGGTTAGTTAGGAAGAGAAATGCCGTAGCCCCCAAGGACTCCCCCTTCTTCCCACAGTTGGAACCCGCAGTTCGGTACGGGCGTGTAGTGCACGAGCGAGCTAGGCTACGTGCCTAGGAAGCCTCATCTCGTAAGAGCTGTAAGACACCCCCGTGTTCTCTTCAGGTGGAGGTCGGCCTAGAGTCTGGAGCTGCAGAAGAGGCAGGGAGGAGAGGAGGGGAAAGAAGCATGTGAACGGCTAAATTGTGCCAGCAGCGCTGAGAGCGAGAGTCGCGGTGAGTCCTGGGCCAGTGGGGCCCCGTTGCCTCTCTTGTACGTCCTGGGCCCTCCCTGTCTCTCCCCCGGCCCCCTCTCTTTCCTTACCTGCTGCAAAATTATTTTTTTTTTGCGCCCCCCCCGCACCTTCTTTCTCCGTCTCGCTCTGAGTGGCTCCCTGCCTCCCCGTCTTTTCAGTCCTCCCTCTCTCTGTCCTGTAGCCTGTGGCTACTTGTTCTTTCTCCGCCTCTCTCTGCCTGGCTCTGGCTCCGTTTTTATTTTTTTACTCCTCCTGCTCTGTCCTGTAGCCTGTCGGTATTTTTGTCTTTCTCTGGCTCTCTCGGTCTGACTCCCTGTGTTACCGAAAAACGCGGTAAAATCGGAAACAACTCCTCAAGACCAATTTAGTATTAAAGAGCAGGCATTCTTCATTCACGGCGCCGGATGCACGGGGGATCGCTCCTCCTGGCGTGCGTACCTCACGCACCTTTCCCGTTCAATTTGTAGATCAAAATTTTACGTATTCATACGTATTCATTATTGTCCTGTCTGCTGATCGGTACAAACTTGCTCGTTCCGTATGTAAATCGCTGCGCAGGCTCGGTGGTGGTCCGTGAGTCGGTGGTCGCGATCTCCCCCTGCCAGAATTGCCTTTTACCTTCTTGGCTGTTGATCTTGGCAGTCTTGGCTAGTTCTCTCAGTCCGCTCCACGAAACCGCGTTTTGTCGTCCTTTTCTGACAGAAGCACGTTGTCTGTTGTTCTGCTGACGTTAACGATCGCCTAGGGACTAAAATGCAGATCGACAGGTGCGCTGATTCGTACGCTCCATGTTCCCGTAATGGAACACCGTCTCTGGTTGGCTGATTTCATCGCTTTGGTTACACCTGTTCCTGTTGTTCAGTTTCTTCTTTTTTGGCTTTGTGTGATTCTCTCTGTGATTCTGTTTTTCTCTGCCTCGCTTTTCCCAGCTCCCCGTCCCTCACTTGGAATGCCCGTTGTCCTTCACCAGCTCACTCTCCCTTGGTTGCCATCCCCGTTTCTGAATTCCTCCTGCTTTGCCACGTAGCCCGTGGCTTTTTTCTTAATCTCTCTGTCTGCCTCAACGCTCCCCCCGCGCTTTTTCATTCGTCTGCTCTGCTCTGCACCCTGCTACTGTTCTTGCCTTTCTGAGTTCTTCTCTGTCCAGCTCCCTTTCCCTGTTCATGAATTCCTGTTCTTCCTGCACCCGCCGCTGTTCCCTGTGACCTCCGTCTCTCTCTGTCCAGCTCCCTGTCCCTAGGTTTTAATTCCTGCCTCTGCCCGCTGTAGCCCGTCTAGATTTTTCTCTCGGCCTCTCTCTCTGTCCGGCTCCCTCTCTCTGTGTTCTAATTCCACGTTCTCTGTCACGTAGACCCGTGCTATTTGTTTGTCCTCATCTCTCTCTGTCCAGCTCCTTGCTGCTATGTTTTCTTTCTTCCCTCTCTCTCTGTCTTTGTAGCCCATTGCTGTTGTTGTGTTTTTGGTTTTGTTTTTTTTTTCCCACTTGTTTCTTCATGTGTCTCTGTCTGCCTCCCAGTGCCTGATCTTTAATTCCTCCTTCCCTGTTGGGCCGCTGTTCCTTTTTTCCATTCTACGTTGTGTTCTCTTTGGTCTCCTGTTCTTATTCATCGGTTCCCTCCTCGCCGCCCTGTGGCTTGTCCCCATTTTAGTGTTGCCTCTCTCTCCCTCTCTCTGGCTTCTTGCCCCTGTTTTTAAAATTCCTCCCTCTCTTCTCTCTTCCCTGTTGGCCGTGTGATCGTCAGCCTTTCTCCACCTCTTTCTGCCCAGCTCTCTGTGTCTATTCATTAATTCTTCCCTCTCTGCCCTGTAGCCTGTAGCTTTTGTCCTTTCTCCATCTTGCTGTCTCTGGCTTCCCCGTGACCCTCTTTTAGAATTGTTTCTCTCTTCTTTCTGTACGCATTGCGATTCCTTTTGCTCCCCATCTCCCTTTGTTTTGGGTGTTGTTTTGTTGTTGTTTTTCTGGCTCCCTGTCCCTAATTCTTAATTCTCTGCCTTCTCGTGCTCTGTACCACGTAGCCCCGTGGTTTGTTTTGTGGTGTTCCCTCCCCGGCCCCTTCCCTCCGTCACTGGCCGTCTCGGCTCCCTGTCCCCGTGGCTTCATTCTTCCCTTTCTGCCCTGTTCTTGTCGCTTATCTTGTCTTTCTCCATCGCGCTCGGTCCAGCTTCCTGCCCCTATTCTTCTTTCCTCCCTCGCTGTCGTGCTGCCTGCCCCAGGTTCTTTGTGCGTCTCCAGCCTGCTCCTCTTCCTTCTTTGTTGGTCTGTGTCCTGCTCTTCCCTCTTTCTGCTGCCTCTCTTCCCCTCTCTCTGCTGCTTTTATCTCCACCTCCGTCAGGCTCCCTGTCCTTCTCTGGCCGTCCTGTTCCCTGCCTCGTGCCTTCTCACTACACGCACACACGTCCCCCCCGCCCGTCCAGCCGGATGCCGCTCTTCTCTTCTCTCTTCCTACTGTCCCGTGCCCTGCTCCTCACCTTTGGTGGCCTCCCCCTCTGCCCAGCAGCCCGTCGCCCCAGGAGCCAGGCGACGGACGGTCCGTTCCCTGCCAAACCGGGACAAGCGCGTGCCGTGGCTTAGCCCCAGCTGGCTATTCTGCACCAGGGAGCTGCTTGCTCGCTCCACCCTCAGTGGGCTGGGGGAGAGAGCTGGAAGGGTAAGAGTGAGAAAAATCATGGGTTGAGATCAAGGCTGTTTAATAGGTAAAGCAAAAGCTGTGCGTGGAAGCAAAGCAAGGAATTAATTCACTCCTCCTTTTCGGCGGGCAGGTGTTGAGCCACCTCTGGGAAAGCAGGGCTCTGTCATGTGTAACGGTTACTTAGGAAGAGAAATGCCGTAGCCCCCAAGGACTCCCCCTTCTTCCCCCAGCTGCGTGTGCTGAGCGTGATGTCAAATGGTATGGAATATCCCTTTGGTCAGTTAGCTGGGAAAGCTTTCCCAGCTGTGTCCTCTCCCAGCCTACTTGCTGGTGGGGCACTGAGAGAACCAGAAGAGGCCCTGACTGTGGAAGCAGTGCTCAGCAAGAACCAAAACATCTCTACATTATTAACGGTGTTTTGAGCATAAATCCAAAATGTATCCCTTCCTAGCTACTGTGGAGAAAATGAGCACTATCGCAGCCAACACCAGCTCCGTGCGGCTGCGGCAACGGCGGCCGAGGTGGCCTTGGGGCAGGGGGAGCGTTGGGGACCCTGACCCACGAATGGCTCCTGGGACTTGTTACGTGCGCGCCTGCACAAACACCTGCCCTCTCCTTTGCCCTCAGGGCTGCGTTTGCGCTGCCTTTGCGTGGGGCAAGGGGCTGTGATGGAGCCCAGGGAGGAGGTGGTGCACTGTGGGGGTGAGGGGAGGGGGCCCCCCGTTGCTGCTGCGCCTCAGCTGATGGCGGGGTCTGGATGGAGGAGCCCCAGGTGCGGGCGGTGGGGCTGATGGTGCCGGCTCCTCCCTGGAAAAGGGGTGGTGCCCGGCTCCGGGGGGCCAGTGTGAGCCGAGGGCGGAGCGGAGCGGAGCTGTGGCCGAGCGTCAGTGGGCTGCGACTGTAGCGAGGGAGGAGGTGAGCGGGGGCTGGGTGGTGGAGCGCTGCGTCCCGGGTCAAGCCCCGAGGAGGGCTGCGGCGGGGCAGCGCTGGGTCGGAGCGGGCGGTGGGGAGAGCGAGGCTGTGCTGAGGGCTCGGTGGGGCTTCCGGGTGCATCGGCGGCCGGGACGGTGGCCCGCAGGGTCCGAGAGCGGGGAGGGCGGGCTGGCGGCGTGCCGGGAGCTGTGGTGGTGCGCCTGGAGGCTGGCCGTGCGGCCGTGTTGTGCCGCAGAGCGTGCCGGGAGGTGTAGTCCTTGCGGCGCGCGGCTGCCGGGCGGCCGTGTTGTGGCGCAGAGCATGCCGGGAGGTGTAGTCCTGGCGCAGTGGCTGCCGGCCCTGTCACGTGGTTCGCCGGGGCGTGGCGGGAGGCGCGGTCTTCCGGCGCTCGGGTGCCGGGCGGCCGTGCCGCGTACGGTAGGCGCGGTGTATTTTTGGGGTTGGATTCATGTTGATTTCTGGGGGCTTGCAGGTGCGGCCGCTCCCCGAGAAGCGGTGAGTTCCCCGGGAGCTGACAGAAGGGAAGAGGGAAAGGAGGAGGACCTTTTCCCCCTGCCCAGGGCGCAGATGATGGCCGCCTCCCCGGCTCGCCGGAGCTCCCGCTCAGCCTCCCGCTCAGCCTCCCCTTGCCCCCCCCTTGCCCCGTGCGCCTGCCCCCAGCCCCGGCACCTCCCCTGAAGCGTGCTGCGTAGCCCTTGGCCGCCCCCAGGCCCTGTCGTGAAGGCAGCGAGCCGGCCCTCAAGCGCACTGGATTCCCCCTCGGTGCAGGGGCCCGTAGCAGTAGCGCGGGGAAGGGGCGCTGTGTCCAGAAGCCCCTGCGCAAGGAGGGGCTTTGGTCAGGGTCGATCGACGGTAATGACGGTCGCTGTTTCTTCTTTCCCTCTCCCAGAGACCGTGCTGAGGACGTGGTTGTCTGTCCTTCCCCCGGGGACGCCGTCGACTGCGGCCGTCTCAGGCTTGCGTGGCTTCTCTCTGCCCGGCTTTGCCATCCTCGCGGCGCCGGGGCGAAAAGGGACACACAGAGCCCTTCCCGGCTGTGGACAGGAGCTGCCTCGGCTGAAGCTGGAGACGCCAACGAAAGGTAAAGCAGAAGAAACTGAAGGCGCTCTGGCTGCCAGCTGCCTTCCTGCTGCAGGCAAGAGAGAGCCTGTCCCTGCAGGTGAGGGAGGAAGGATCCCCCTTCATAGCCCGCAGCGGGCCGGGCCAGGCCACCAACGTGCACCGCAGGGTCCGTACGCGTAACCCGGAGTTGGGTACGGGCGTGTAGTGCACGAGCGAGCTAGGCTACGTGCCGAGGAAGCCTCATCTCGTAAGAGCGGTAAGACACCCACGTATCCTCTTTAGGTGGAGGTCGGCCTAGAGTCTGGAGCTGCAGAAGAGGCAGGGAGGAGAGGAGGGGAAAGAAGCATGTGAACGGCTAAATTGTGCCAGCAGCGCTGAGAGCGAGAGTCGCGGTGAGTCCTGGGCCAGTGGGGCCCCGTTGCCTCTCTTGTGCGTCCTGGGCCCTCCCTGTCTCTCCCCCGGCCCCGTCTCTTTCCTTACCTGCTGCAAAATTTTTTTTTGTTTGTTTTTTTTTTTTTTTTTTTTGCACCCCCCCGCACCTTCTTTCTCCATCTCGCTCTGAGTGGCTCCCTGCCTCCCTGTCTTTTCAGTCCTCCCTCTCTCTGTCCTGTAGCCTGTGGCTACTTTTCTCTGCCTCTCTCTGCCTGCACTGGATTCCCCCTCGGCGCAGGGGCCCGTAGCAGTAGCGCGGGGAAGGAGCGGTGTGTCCAGAAGCCCCTGTGGAAGGAGGCTTTGGTCAGGGTTGATCTGCGGTAATAACGGTTGCTGTTTCCTCTTTCCCTCTCCCAGAGGCTGTGCTCAGGATGGGGTTGTCTGTCCTTCCTGTTCGTCTCTTCCTCTCTCTATTCCTTTGCGCTGGTCCCTCTCCCTATTGTTTATTGTTTTGCTTCTCTGAACCTTTTTTTATTCCCAGCGTTTTCCCGTGACAGGAGCAGCAAAGAAGGGAGCGGAGCATCGGGGTATCCATGGAGAGAGCATTGGGCGTTCTCCTGTCTTTGTGGGGCTGACCCTGAGGAAGTGTGGTACGTGGGTCGGTAGCATGAATATATATATTTTGTGGGTGCACAAACCCGTTTCAGAGTGTCAGAGGGTAAGGGTTTTGTTCTGTTCAGTGTAAACATTGTTCTGTTTGGTGAATTTGTCGAAGATGAGAGTTCAGTGGGGGAGGAAGTCAGCTCTCTGGCTGGTTTGAGGGTAAGGTGGGCTGTACGTGTTTGTCGGTCATCTCTCACCTGCCAGATGTTTTGAACTAGTTGTATCTGGTTTTCGTAGGGAGTCACGAAGGGGTTTGGGGCTCCCCAGTGGCGGGTGCTGTGGCCAAAAGAGAAAGCAGGGTCACAGAGTGCTTCATTTACGGGGCTGGCCTCGGCCATCTACTGCACAAACTTCTGGTATGTAGCAATCGGGACTCGATTTCCTGAAGGAGGAGAGGATGATGGAGCTCGTTATAAGAGCATAATCGTTTTGTCTTCTTTTGGCAGTACGGGCACCCGAGGACCAGCTTGCTTTTGAGGAACGGCACGAGGATGTTGGTGTCGACGCTCAGCAGAGGAAGGAAGCTTCTTTTGGAGGCCAAGAAGATGAAGTAGACTGCTTATTTGTTGTGTTTGATTTTCATTGCGGGGATGGGGAGGGGTGGAACATGCAAAACGCGGTCCTGGGCAGGGGAGGTTTCTGATGTGGGAGGCCGTGAGAGAGACCATGGACGCTGCTGGACAGGCGTTAGAACCCGTTGCTCAGGTTGGACGGACCCAGCAGAACCACCGCACCATCTTAAGTAATGCCTGCTCACGTACTGAGATTTTAGTAGTTGCCCCCGCATCAGCTTTGGCTTTTCCTCGTCGAGCTTGTGTTTTGGCAAGAAGCGTCTTTCGTTAAGCGTTTGGGTCTAAGGGGTGTCCGTGAGGCTACGTGGTGCCCATCCCCATGAGATTTTGTGACCATCAAGTGATATTCAGCATCCATCTTATGCCCGTCTCCTGTAACTACTCTGCAGTTTTCGCTTAAGGCTTGATAGCGCAGCGTTAGCTGAGGGCGGCATTTCCCCCGCTGGCCCCTCCACGCCGACGGCGTTTCCCCTGCCGGCCGCTGTCCGTTCCCTGTAACTGTGACTCTTGTCCCGGCAGAACCTTTGCCAAAGCCACCTTTGTGCTCCACAGCAGTCTGTTTTCTGTCTCGAGTATGTTTCTTTTCGGTATCCGATACCCCAGAGCTGTGTACCGTTGGCTCAGGTCTCTTCTTGAGCTTCTGCGAGAAGAGAGAGCCTTCATCTGTTTTAATCCATGTGTCTCCTGGGGTGTTTTTTTGTTGTCCTTTACAATTTAGTTTTGCCCCAGCTACTGAGGTGTTAATTTAGCTGCTTCATACGGTTCCCGATACGCTTGTGTATTTCCACGTTTCTTTTCGTGTTTTTTGTCCTTTGAGACTGATCTAGTTCTGTTAAAGGACTGAGCGAGAGAGAGCGTTGAGGTGACTCCGAATGGTTGATGGCTTTACAATAAATGATTTACTTTATAACCAGAGATATTTTTTGAGAAGGGGTTCTTAAAAGATTTCGTTCTGCTTTGCCATTCCGCTGGGGTAGATGAGCCCCAGCCTTTTTTCAGGAGGCTCATTCTGCTCCTGGGCTTCTCTGGTACTGTTCCTTGAGTTGGTTGCAGGTTTTGAGCTGTCTAAGCTCTTTGGGTAGGTGTGTTTTGACATTCAGAGATGGGGAGGTTTCTGGTTGAGGTAAGAGATTAAGGAGCAGTCAAAGTTGAGCAGCAGATATATATTAGGAAGTACACTTGTACGAGCTTTTGTTTTCCCTTGGGTCAGTAAGTTTTTGTTGGGTGTTCAGGGGTAGCAAGATGGTCTAATAGTGTGTTTTGGATTATTTGGTTTTGTGGGGGTGTTATGGTTTTGTCTGGGTTTTTTTGTTTGTGGTTTGTTGGGTTTTTTTGTGTGTGGTAGGTTTTTTGTTTGTTTTGTCTTGTTTTCCAGGAATTTTGACTTGACTGAAGGTAGAACCTTATATTTTTTCCACCAGTTTTGCCTGTGTTGTGCAAGTTGTTGACGTTATCTCTCAATAGGACTGATGGTGAGATGCTGCGGTAGGGGTTAGGGTGAGTGTGTTGTACACATCTGTATATGGAGCTCTAGCCTTCCTTCAGAAAGCAGCAGGGACGTAACGCATAGTGTGTGTCGGTGTACGGGACTGCTCGTCGCCTTTCCCGATCGCCCGCAGAGTACCACGTTGTCCCGAGAACCTTTGCAGCTTGCGGCAGGTCCCTTGTAGATTATAAGCATCAGGGCTTCTGTTATTTTGTGGGCCTGTAGAGAGCACGGAGTCTGCGGGAAGCCGGAAGGTGGGAGGTGCTCGCAGAACGCGGGGCAGAGGTGGGAAGGGCGGCTCCCGAGGAGCGGCTGACAGAGGGGCTTTAGGGGTGCAAATACAGGGCAGGAGCTGTCGGGAAGGAGTGAGGTTCCTTCCCTGACAGTTCAGGAGGAGAGGAGGGGTTTTTGAAGTCTTGGTACCGGGGAATGGTTGGGAAAGGGGTGTTTAAGTGTTAGCTAATGGTCGTGTTCTGTGTGCAAGCAGCCTCCGGTAGCCCAGTCTCCTTCCCCGTATGTGTCAGCACGGCCACTCGAGCGTGCTGTCTGCCGAGAGGTTCTCCACGCGGCTGTTCATGGAGTCGCTCAGGAGTGAGTTACCTACAAAAGGAGAGTGTGTCGCTACACCAGCCACGCCTGTTTGCTTCCCGTATTGCTTTTGGCATTTGCCCTATCGGTGTCCGCCTGTGCTTGAGTCATCTGACACGAACTGTGATTTTTGTGTGTTGCGTGGTTTGACTTTTTCTTGCAGTTTAAGTAACAGGTCGAGGGTTAAGCAGGACAGTCGAGCGAGGCGTGACGGCAAAGGCGAGCAGATGGCGTCGTGTGCTGTGACGGGGCGGGCTGTGAGGTCACTCGTCTGGGATTTCTGCCTTTGGGGTCTCTGTGTTGCCGAACAAGTCGGTCAAAAGGATTTGTTAGTTTGTTTTGCGTGGTGAGCTCTTGATTTTGGAAAGCAGTGTCCAACATCTGTGTGCCTCTCCGTATTTCCCCAGAAGTGGGCCCGGCATTGAAGGTGACGGTTCCCCAGCCATCGGGGACGGACCGAGAATGCGAGCAGGCACCTGACGTGGCCACTGACCCGGGAGGCACGGATTGGGAGGTGAGCGGAGCCGTGTTGGCACGGTAGGGGAAAGGATGAGTCTGGAATGTGGCTGTTGGTGCAGATGCGCGGTAGGGAGCCGGACACGGAAGGGAGGGGGCGAACAGAGCATCGTGAGAAGGTAGGTCAGCACGTGACAACGGAGGGGTCGTGCAGTGTGAGCACCTATGTGACTAGTTAATGAAGGGACTCACAAAACTATATGCAAAGCGGGATGTCTGCCCCGAGCTCGTTGGGCAAGGTGAGCGATGAACAGGGAGCCGTAGCAGCTGTTATTTTTGAGGTGTGGAATTGTTTGTGAGCGGGCGGCCGCTTCCAGGCGCAGGGGTCGCCTTGTCTCTCTGGTTCTCTAGGCACCGTAGGTGGCGGCGGCCACGACATCCAGCCTCATTAGAGCGTGGGGGAGCGGAAGTTCACGGCGCTTCCGAGGAGGCTGTTGTTGCGGAAGTGGCCGGCGTTGAGTGGTGCGATGCTGAGTGATGGCACCGCACGTTTGGAGATGAAGAGTATCCGTGTGACCGCAGCCCCATCCTACGTAGCCTGTGTGGCCTTTTTAAAGGATGGCTTTTGAGCCCCCAGATTTGGAAGGGAAGCTGAGGGGCCGATGCGGTCTTTGTGCGGGTGGCCGGTCGGTTGGGGGAAGCGCAGGTGGGGCAGGCAGGGGTTGTAAAATCAGCGGAGGGTACCGTTCAGAGACCGGACACGTTTGGGCCGAGAGAGGTTGTGGTGTCCTTTCTGCAAAACAGAAGCATCTGCCAGGCAGGGGGAGTTCCTGCCTGTGCTTGTGCTGTTGTGTGGATTTTGTAGTCTGTCTTTGTTCCTTACTGTACTCGGGTCTCGATGTGTCTGTTGTTCTCCGTGCTGAGCAGGCACCTAGGTAGCAATATTGAGGGTTTTGCAAGCCCTGGCTCATCGGCATAATGGTAACCGAGAGCTTCCTTTCTCGCATTTTAAGTCTACTGCATAGATTTGTCTTGTGTCTGAAATATTAGACCTTTATAGAAGGTCATCTTTTTGCAGCGGTGATTAAGGCGGCCTCGATACTGCTGCTGAGGAGCAGTCTGAATACGCAGAGCCCTTTTCTGGGACCTGTTCCCTGCACCTGAACGTTCTGAGGTCTTTAAGAGTGGCTTGTCGCTCGTACGTCGTCCTAGTTGTGGGTATATGGTTTTATTGCAGGTGATGATGGTAGGTGACTTCTCTGCGGATGCTATAGCTTCTTCCTCGCTGCCGTATAGATCTTCTCGCCCGGTGGCATCTCTGGGCCGGAAGTCCGTCGTCTCGGTGAGAGTTTTCTTAGGTGCCTCGATCGCGTCGCTTGTAGTATTTGTGAGCGGTGTCGGTCCGTGCATGTCGATGCCTGTGTCAGAGCTGCTCCGCCTGGGGGTGTAGCAATGGTAGAGCGGAGGAAAGAATAGCAATAAGAGTATATGGTTAATGTTAATATGCATAGACTGTTTTGGCAACGCCCGTACAACCCTCGTCGGAGCGAGTGGCCGTTGGCAGCGGGCGAGGATGGTAATTTCCGGGGTGTTTTGTGGGTGCCGAGGGGATGACCGTAGCTGCCTGGGAGAGGCAGCTAGAGTGCTAGCTGAGCAGAGGGCACCTCTCAGCTGTTCAAGCTTGTACGTGCGTGGGGCTTAACATTTGATTGAAGGTATTTCCTTTAATGGCATGCAGTAGTTGGGCTCTAGATGGTATTCCTACGTGGAAGCAAGACCTGTGGAATGGTTAAGCTGTTGCTGTGCGTCCAGGTGACTTGTTCTATCATGCTGTTCTTGCAGAGGATGAAGATGGAGCTGTGCAGGGTGATGGAGCAGAGCTGAGTAGAGCACACTAAGGCAGCGGGTCCGTGTGCGGGATTAAAGGGAAGATGCGACCGAAGGCTATTTGAGGAGCATTTCAGGCGAGCTGGGTCGCAGTGAGGGGGCGCATGGGGCTGGTGACTTTGTTCTCTTTGCTCTCAGGAGCACAGCGCTATCCCTAGGGGCTGGCAAGGTCCTAATTGTGGGGCCGGCGCCCATCGGGTGCTTCTTTTTGCGTTACAGTTTAAAGCGTGGATCGCTCTGATGTTTGAGGAGTTTCTGGGCAGTTGTCGTCTGCGGCGTCGTTCCCAGATGCGTGAACAGCTCTGCTCTGTCGCTGTCTGTTTTCAGGGAGCGTGATTTCTTCCCTGCATCCTTACGTTCTTAGGTCTTGTAGCTGGGCTTCTTGTGCCTCCTCCCTCTCAGTTTTGAGAGGAACTTCTTGTCACGGGCCCTGACGCTCTTCTAATCATTTTGGATCTCGTTAGGGCCTCCTTGCATCCCTGTCAGGGTTCTGCAGGTCTTGTTGCTGGACGAGCTCTTCCGTCCAGTTGTCTCTGTGTTTGCCGAGAGCGTTCTCTCGTCTTGGAGGCGCGCGGTTTGTAGTGTTTCTCATAGCGTTGGTGTGTGCGTTTTGTGAGTTTGGCTCGGAGCCGCCTTGCTGGCCGTGTAGAGTCGGGTAGGTGGCACAGCGATGAGAGCTTAGGGTTCATCTCTTGCTGTGCTAAGGCTGTTGGGGGAAAGGTGGTACCGTCATCTCGGATGGAGTGGCCCTCCTCAGCAGGCAAGGACCGTAATCACCGTGACGTTTTGTGGGCTCGGAGGCCGTGACCGTGGCTATCTGGGAGAGGCAGCTAGAGTTCAGCTGAGCAGATTACCTCTGCAGGGTGTTCAAGCTTGTACGTGCGTAGGGCTTCATGTTTGATGTCATATGTTTGTTTTTAATGGCAGGTTATAGTCGGTGTTCAGGAACAGTTAAGGTACTGCTGTGCAACCAGGCGACTTGTTTCGTATTGGTTTTGGAGATGCCGAGGGACGAGTCGTGCAGGGCGACGGAGGGGAACTGAGGGGGGACCGATGTAAGCGGGTGAGTCGGTGCGTGGTGTATATAGAGGGAAGATGTGACCGATGCCTCTGTGACTCCATTGCTCCTTGCGTTTGTCTTTTGTTTTGGTTTTGAAGTAGCGTAGCAATGAGCAAAGGAGGCAAGTCGAGCAAGGCGAGTGGTGATTGGTGGGCTGAAGTAGCAGCTCTTTTCTGAGGTGTTGTGTTGCTGGTGAAGTTATAAGCAACGCGTGTCGTTTGGGTGTTACGGACGGCGGGCGAGGTGCCGTGTTCAGCTGCAAGTGACGTAGGCCGGGTGGGAGGCTGTCGAGGGAAAGGGGTGCGAGACGGGGATCGGTGCGGGCAGGCTGTGGCATCGGGCAGCATCTCAGGAGGTGCCTTTTCGCTTGGCTTTTTGCAGGTGCCGCTGGCAGGCTCGGAGTGCTGCTGCCGCACGCCTATGAGAGGTCTGAGAAGGTGGGGCAGCGGCCAGCATCTAAGACCAGAGAATGCTGTGGTCCGTCGTCGAGCTCTTCAGTTTGTAGGTAAAGGTAACACGTGGGCCGTCTTTGGAACGGCGTATGAGCATTAGAAGTGAGCTGGGTAGTAATGAGGAAGTCACGGGGCGGTGATTTCTCACGAGCGTAACGGTAGTTTACTGTGTGTTGATACGTTTGGTGCCACAAGCGATGACGGAAGCGGGGTGTGATGCTGGAATCTGTGCAGAGCAGGTGAGCCGATGGGCATGTTCGTTTTGATGAGGGGGGTGCTCTGGAAGAGATCTGTGTTGACCTGTGTGATACTTATTGCTGGCTCTGGGTTTTTTCCTTTTTTACATGATGAAGAGGCACCTGGCCACTGCAAGAATATCCTGGTTAGCTGGTGTGTTTCTTGTTGTGAAAGGATGCATAATCTGACCCATCTGAAAGCCCCACAGTGTGACTTTTGTTAGGAAGAGATTTTGAAGAATTGAGATATTTCTTATTCAGTGAGGTTGCATTCTATGAACTTGCCATCAGAGTGCATCTTAGAGACAGTGTCTTTGTCAGCAGAACTCATCAGCACAAGACTTGCAAAGTATTGCTTTTTTTTAAAGACAAAAAAATCCATGGTCCTTGCGGAGATCCAAGCACAGCACATACTCCAAAGGTTGATGGCATTGGTAGTGCTTGGGTTCTCAGTTGTAACAGTCGAGATACCATAAAATGCGGTTCGCCTGCATGCTTCGGTACAGCCGAACGCATTAGCAGGTCTGCCGGTCCTTCTTGGTAGCCCCGTGTATTGCAACACTGGGGATTTGATTTGTGTGGTTTTTTGTTGTGGTATTATTTTCCCCCCCCCCCCAAAAAAGTAAAACTGTATCGGGGATCTCTTCACTCACCGATTCTTCTGTCATAAATGAAAGTTTAAAAAAAAGCTAACATCGTCTGATTTACGACGTGACTTGCGCTCTTTCAGCTGTAACTGCCAAGCAGATGTAGGGTACGATTTGTTAGGTGTACTTAAGCAGGTAGGTATTTGTTGTAAATATTTAATGAGGGGCGACTGAATGTTGTGGGGGGGTGTTTCCTGCCGGTATTTTGAGGGAGCGCTCTTAAGTACTTTATTTCAGTCTCGCTTTCGACGCGCGTTTCCCTGGCAGTTCAGCAGCATCTCTTGGGCGGGGCAGCCGGGCGGACGTCCCTCCCGACTCCGTAACACGCCAAAACCCCCCAGTCACGTTGCTGCTGTGTATTTTGGAGATAGATAATCTTATGGCGGGCGTGAACGGCTGTGCGAGTTGAATGAACGCAGAAGGAAAATGGAAAGCTTTTAGAGCCTAGACGCTCATATTGGATGTGCGTAAACACGCGCCCGCCTTCTCAGCACAAAGTGAATTACTGAGATTTATTCTTAATTTTTTACGTTACTCTTTCAAGTTTGACACGCTTCACTTCAGGCTTCGTGGAGCCAGGCAGCAAGACGTGCGGCGGCAGGGCGAGGGCTGTAGCTGCTGCGGTGGGTCTGTAAGCGGAGGTTCCGGTTCCGGTACAACTTTGCCCCGCAGCCTCACGGGGTTATCTCCCCGCAGCGGTGCCGTAAGGAAGGGATGAGACGTTTTCCAGCACCAGCCAGAGCGTTCAGTGTTACGCGAAGGATCTGTTCAAAATGGTATCGGTTAGTCTTAATACCGTTTTCAAGCGTTCCAATCACTCTAGCTTTTAAAGGATGTGTTGTGTTTTGACGTGACCCGTTTGCCTGGAATCTTGCTGCGGCTCAATTTCCTTCCTACCCCTTATGCTGACTGAGCTCCTCCATTTTCTTCTGTGCTATTTTATTAACGTGCTGAAATATAGTTTGGGATTTCTGTTTTTCAGATGTCGTCTAAGTGTCTCGTGATGCTCAAGAGATGCCTGCCGGTCGTTAAGCGTGGTGAAGGTAAGGGGCCATCCCTCGGCCTGGAGGCTCCTGGCTCTGTCTCCAGCGGGTGCCCCGCAGGTGCGGCCGCGAGGGCTGCCCGGTGGGGAGAGTCGGGGCCCCCAGGGACCGGGGCTGTTTGTCACCCCGGGGAGCCCGTCCCAGTGCGGGAACATGTCCGAGCGGAGCCCGAGAGAGACGTGACACCGTCCTCTGGCACGCTCCTGCTCTGCCGTGGGGCAGCCGCCAGCCTGCGGACAGGGGCTGGGGGGGCTGCAGCTGTTTGGGGGGCTGCCCCACCTTTTAGATTTTAGCAGAGCTCCCCCTTTTCTGGGGGGTGTGGGAGGGGTGTGCGTGTACCTTTGTAAATGGCACTATTAAAGTAATGAGCTGCAGGTTGGAGCAGGTTCCCTTGTTTAGTGCCCTTCTTGGGGGTGAATAAAATTGGGGGAGTCCTGGGGGGGGTGTGATGATGTCATGTGGGGTGCCCCGGTGTCACTGGGGGAGCTGATAATGCGTCAGAGGAACAGGTGAGTGGGGGCGTCATGTAGGGGTTCCCCCCCAAAAAGGGGGGTTACAGCCCCAAAATGCCTGAAAATTCAGGGGGGCTATTACAAAAACCTCTTATATATATTGACATGTGTAATATTAATTTATAGATGCATAAAGGGATTTTGAAATAAGAACTTATCTCTCCTATATTATATAACGGATTTCGGGATACAAAAATTCTGCATCGAGATGCAGGGTTTTAAAACACAAAAGTAACTCGACCGTCTATATATCTAGATCAAAAAATAAAGGAGTTTAAAGTGAAAAGGATAGATGAAGGAATTCAAAGCAGAAGAAAGTCTGACTAGAGCGAGCATCTACGCTTAGTGTGTGTTACATAGTCTAAGTAGATGTGTAATCTAAATAGAGGTTATATAGAGTGAAATAAGCCGAGGTATAACTGTAAGTAGATGTCTAAATAGAGAAGTCGAAAAAGATTGAAGTGTCAAAGGGTAAGTAAGCAGATAGCTAGCCTAAATAGCTGTTTTATGTACGTGTTAATATGGAAGTCTAAACAGGTATGTGTAAAGAGATATTCTGTGTAAGTGTAAATAGCCTAAATAGGTGTAAGTGTAAATATAATAGCTAAGTCTAAACAGATGTTGTATGTAAATGTAAAACAGATAGTATATATAAAATATAGATGTACTCCGTAAGGATGTGTAAGTAGACACATAGTGCAAATGTCTATGCTATGTAAGGTTTTAAAATGCAAAGAAACCACGTTGATAGAGATGTTTATAGAGAAGATTTAAAAATTAGACACACAGCCCACCCCCCAATCAACTGAAGGCACAAAAGCGCTTTCAAATGCTGCCCCTTCCCCGTTCTCCTTCTCCCATCCCGATTTGGGGCCGATTCCCCCAAATGGGGACTTTCCCCTCTGGGGCTGCGTAGGCAGCCTGGGAGCTGCTGCCAGGGCAGACACACACTCCAAAGCCCCTGAGTCTGGGTCTGCAATGGGGGGTGAAAAACCCCAAACAGGTTTGGGGGAAAGAAAACAATTCGGGGCTCTTGGGAAAGCCCACTCCTGCTGGGTTTGTGCAGTTGGAAAGGAGGGGGGTAAAAAAAGCGGGGGTGGGGGGGCGGAACCCTGCTAACCATTCTCATGCACAAAAGCAAAAAATCGCCAATTTCAATGTTGTGGAAAGGGTGAAAAAAACCCGGAAGTGAACCGTTTGGAAAAGCAATCCCAACTTTTACCTTATGGAAAAGCAAAAAAAAAAAAAACCCCAAACGAACAAAACCAAAGTAACCCGAACAACAACAAAAAAAGCCAAACCATCCAACCGGAAATCACCAAAACTAAATAAACCCACCGAAAACCCTAAACTGGGGAAAATTTGGGGTGAAACACCGGCAGTTTGAGGGGCATTGCTGGGGCTTATCTGGAATGGATTCGCCGGAGCGGGTCAGTTATCTGGAGCGGATCATCTGCTGCAGGTTAGCCCAGGTGAGTTGCCCGTTGTGGATTATCCTGGGGGGACCCCCTGGTGTCAGTCATCCCCATGCATGTTCCCCGTGGCGTGTCTGCCCAGACATGCCCCTGTCCAGCGGTGTCCGCCTCCTCCCCCGCCCTCCCTCTGCGTGTGTCTGTGCCCTCCCAAACGCTTTCCCCTGACATGGCCCCCCCGCATGACTCTTTTTTCCCCCGGTGACGTCCTCCCTCTCCCTGGCCTCCTGTTCTGTGCTCGCTGAAGCCTTGTGCTTACGCAGGATGAGCAGAGCAGGGTGCTGGCAGTGCAGAGGCGAGGCGAGGCGCTGCCAAGCCAACGAAGGCCAAGGCTCAGCAGCGCACAAGTCCTTTGCAGGTCAGCCACTGGCACCTGGTCTGCCTGGCTGCCCCGTGCCCTGACGCACAGCTGCCCCCCTCACCCCAGGCAGCCTGCCTTCGGAAGGGCAGCTGTGTTCCCCTGATTGATTTTCTTCTTTAACCCTCTAGGACCTGTTGACTTGCTGCTCTCCCTGTCACAGCCCTGATGCCGCAGGCCTACAGCAACTGATGGGGCTCACTCCGGGGGGGTGGGGGGTGGGAAAGGGGACCTTTCTCCCCAGGTCGTTTGTGCTGCTTCTCCTCCCTAGGGCGTGGGGTGGGGGTGAGTGGGGCAGGAGGGAGGACGGTAACGGCCACCTGATTTTTAAAGCAGTCGAGACGGAAGGACTAAAATGCTCGAGGCACTTTGGTGGTGGGCGGTGCGGAGGCAATGACTGACACTGCTGGGGCTGCGGGAGTGGGGAAGGTGCAGAGAAACATGAGCTCTGCGCACGCAGTAACAGTTCCGTTATCCCGGCGAACGTGACCCAGAGCCGGCGCGGGTCTTGCCCCAGAGAAGAGTGACGGACGTCGTGCCGGTGCCGCCGTGCTGTGCTACGGCAGCCGGGAATCGCGCATGCGGAGTGGCGATGGTGGACCCTGCTGACACCGTGCGGCCAAAGTGCGGTACCGCACCCGGAACAGACGCATGCGCAGTGGCGACGATGTGTCACTGCTCGCTGCTGCCACCGAGCGACCGAACCGCGGAACAGCGGGGGCCAGCTGCGCTACCCTGCTCGCGGCAGTCACCGAGCGCTCAAAACCGGGTACTGCAGACGGGCAGCCGCCCGTTCCCGAGGGTGAAGTTTTTTCGCTGGTCGCTGCTGCCACCGTGCAAGCAGATTCCGGTACTGCAGCCAGGCAGTTCCGTATGCACAGTGGCGCTTTACTTTCTGCCCCTGCTTCCACCGACCGCCCAAACGCTCGCAGTGCAGGTGGGCAGCCGCGCATGCGCAGTGGCGCCTTTTTGTGCTCGCTGCTGCCACCGTGCGACCAAAGAGCGGTACTGCAGGTGGGCGGCCGCGCATGCGCAGTGGCGCCTTTTGTGCTCTCTGCTGCCACCGTGCGACCAAACAGCGGTACTGCAGGTGGGCGGCCGCGCATGCGCACTGGCGCCTTTTTGTGCTCGCTGCTGCCACCGAGCGACCGAACCGCGGAACAGCACGGGGGGAGCTGCGCTACCCTGCTCGCGGCAGTCACCGAGCGATCAAAACCGGGCACTGCAGACGGGCAGCCGCCCGTTCCCGAGGGTGAAGTTTTTCCGCTGGTCGCTGCTGCCACCGTGCAAGCAGATTCCGGTACTGCAGCCAGGCAGTTCCGTATGCACAGTGGCGCTTTACTTTCTGCCCCTGCTTCCACCGACCGCCCAAACGCTCGCAGTGCAGGTGGGCAGCCACGCATGCGCAGTGGCGTCTTTTCTGCTCTCTGCTGCCACCGTGCGACCAAAGAGCGGTACTGCAGGTGGGCGGCCGCGCATGCGCAGTGGGCCTTTTTGCTCTCTGCTGCCATCGTGCGATCAGACCGCGGTACTGCAGGTGAGCAGCCGCGCATGCGCAGTGGCACCTTTTTGCTCTCTGCTGCCACCGTGCGATCAAACCGCGGTACTGCAGGTGGGCAGCCGCGCATGCGCAGTGGCGCCTTTTCGTCTCTCTGCTGCCACCGTGCGATCAGACCGCGGTACTGCAGGTGGGCAGGCGCGCATGCGCAGTAGCGCCTTTTTGTGCTCGCTGCTGCCACCTTGCGATCAAACCGCGGTACTGCAGGTGGGCGGCCGCGCATGCGCAGTGGCGCCTTTGTGCTCTCTGCTACCACCGTGCGACCAGACCGGGGTACTGCACGTGGGCAGCCGCGCATGCGCAGTGGCGCCTTTTCTGCTCTCTGCTGCCACCGAGCGACCAGACCGCGGTACTGCAGGTGGGCAGCCGCGCATGCGCACTGGCGCCTTTTTGTGCTCGCTGCTGCCACCGAGCGACCGAACCGCGGAACAGCACGGGGGGGAGCTGCGCTACCCTGCTCGCGGCAGTCACCGAGCGCTCAAAACCGGGTACTGCAGACGGGCAGCCGCCCGTTCCCGAGGGTGAAGTTTTTTCGCTGGTCGCTGCTGCCACCGTGCAAGCAGATGCCGGTACTGCAGCCAGGCAGTTCTGTATGCACTGTGGCGCTTTACTTTCTGCACCTGCTTCCACCGCCCGCCCAAGCCCTCGTAGTGCAGGTGGGCAGCCGCGCATGCGCAATGGCGTCTCTTCCTGCTCGCTGCTACCACCGTGCGATCAGACCGCGGTACTGCAGCTGGGCAGCCGCGCATGCGCAGTGGCGCCTTTTGGCTCTCTGCTGCCACCGTGCGATCAAGCCCGGGTACTTCAGGTGGGCAGCCGCGCATGCGCAGTGGCGCCTTTTCGTCTCTCTGCTGCCACCGTGCGATCAGACCGCTGTACTGCAGGTGAGCAGCCGCGCATGCGCAGTGGCGCCTTTTTGCTCTCTGCTGCCACCGTGCGACCAAACCGCGGTACTGCAGGTGGGCAGCCGCGCATGCGCAGTGGCGCCTTTTTGCTCTCTGCTGCCACCGTGCGACCAAACCGCGGTACTGCAGGTGGGCGGCTGCGCATGCGCAGTGGCGCCCTTTTGCTCTCTGCTGCCACCGTGCGACCAGACCGCGGTACTGCAGGTGGGTAGCCGCGCATGCGCAGTGGCGTCTCTTCATGCTCTCTGCTGCCACCGTGCGACCAAACCGCGGTACTGCAGGTGGGCAGCCGCGCATGCGCAGTGGCGTCTCTTTCTGCTCTCTGCTGCCACCGTGCGATCAGACCGCGGTACTGCAGGTGGGCAGCCGCGCATGCGCAGTGGCCACCCTTTGTATTCTGCTCGCTGCTTCCACCAAGCGACCGAACCCCGGGACTGCAGGCGGGAGCTGCGCTACCCTGGTAGAGATTTCCACCCGCCCCTTACCCGATCGCGGCAGTCACCGGTCGATCAAAACCGGGTACTGCAGACGGGAAGCTGCCCGTTCCCCAGGCTGAAGTTTTCCTCTGGTCGCTGCTCCCACCGTGCAAGCAGATGCCGGTACTGCAGCCAGGCAGTTCCGTATGCGCGGTGGCGCTTTATTTTCTGCCCCCTACTTCCACCGAGCGCCCAAACCCTCGTACCGCAGGTGGGCAGCCGCGCATGCGCAGTGGCGACCTTTTAGCTCTCTGCTGCCACCGTGCGACCAAACCGCGGTACTGCAGCCAGCAGCCGTGCACGGGCTGTAGCGACATTTTGCCGCGCTCACTTCTCCACGCCACTTAGTGACCCCCCGCACGCTACGTGGTGACGTCACCGTGGGGGCCGGAACCGTGTAGGCACAGCCCCTAGCGACAGGTGTTGACCCCTTGCGATAGCCCGTTGAGGGCGGTCCTGATACCCCTCGCCACGCTCTTAGCAACGGGCCCTGCCCCCGGCGATGGGCAGGCGGGCCGTCTGATGTCCGACCCACCTGGCCCCACCCACCCACTTTGGTGCTGTGCGGTGCACTTTGCTCTCTGCTGCCACCCTGCGAGCCTTCATCCCTCGGGGGGGCTCGGCCCGCCCCTTTTGCGGGGCGCTGTGGGAAGGGCGGGGGCGGGGCCCGGGGGTCGAAGAGCCCCAGCCGGGGCTCGGGCAGCTCTTGCTGCCCCTGGGCTTCTCTGCCGTCGGTGCTCCCGTGTTCCCTCGGGCGGTCGCAGCTTTGGGGCTGTCTCAGCCCCCCGGGCAGGCGTGCTCTGGCGTTTAGAGAAGCGGAGGCGTTGCCTGAGGTAAGGATTCCAGAGCTTGGCACTCTTTGGCAGCATCTGTACTAGAAAGGTCCCTTGTGGCCTGCTTTGCTTTTTTTCTCCCGGGATGTTGTTTCGGGCGCTGAGGGGGCGGTGAGACGGTTTAGTGGTATGGTGTTCTGTTTGGGGTTTGTTTTTTGCTTTGCTGGTTTTCTTCCCCCTTGTGAGATCATTTCATTCATTTATCATTTCATATTATCATTTACCCCGCGCCATTTCCGTCCCCTTTGGGCAGCAGCGGATCTGCTGCCGCTTCAGGCGGCCGCTTTCTCGAGGGCAAGGAGCTGGGACGACAACGGGCCGCTGCAGGCTCTGGTCAGGGTAAGAGGCTGTTCCCTGGGGAGCCGGCGCAGGGGGAGCGGAGGTACGCACGGGCACTTGTCGGTGCCCCTGGCCGGTAAAGGGAAGGTTAAATTGTTAGAGTGCAAATAAATACATTTTATTTAGGGAGGAGTCGTGACTAAATTTAATCGCACCTATTACTGAGCAAACCAGGCAGTCATTATTCCTAATCTGTAATTAAAAAAAAAATAAAGGCAGTCCTTTTTTATGCCATAAATAGAGTTGCGAGTCATTAATAGCTCAATCTAAATACAGCCGTTATTACATCAACTGCAGGCATTAATGACTCCTGATCAGAAACAAAATAAGGACAGTTTTAGAATCTACAATGAAAATTGAACTGGAAAGCTAAATTGGGAGTGGGTAATACTGAAATTGTAACAGGGCTGTTAGAAAGTTCAGAGGCAGCGACAGCTCCTGCTTCCAACCCAAGCAGTAAACGAAGCTTTAGATTCTTAAATGAACAGAAATAAAGGTGAGCTGTTAAACAGTGGCTGGGTTCAAGCGTAGGCATTAAGAAAATTTGCAGGTGCGGGTGATTCCTGACGAGAACTAACAATTCCAGAAGATTTAGATTTAAAATGACAAAGCTAATGGAGTGCCACAACCGCCCGGATGTAACTGCAGCCGCTTTGGGGGAATGCCCCAGCCCTCCCCAACCACCGCTATTAATTACTGCCAAGGAGAGCGAAAGTGAAAGTAGAAGCAGTGCAGGTGAAATGCGAGCAGTACGCTTTTCCTAAGTCATCTCTTCGTGTCAGGAGAGGAAAGAAAATGGAAAGAAGATGTTTGCAGGGGGTCTGTGCTGGGTTGCCTGCGCGTCTCTTCCGTGCGTCCTTGAGGAGACATTTAGCTCCTGTTGGGCGCTCGCAGGTGGAGACAGGGCGAGCTGGAGGCGGGATCGGTGCCGGCCCTGAAAAAGGGATGGGCAACGAGCTGAGAGAAGAGGGGGCAAGGGCTGAAAAAGGGTCTCCAGTTCTGCAGGGAAGGCAGCGGGATGTGACTCGGCAACCGCTCTGAGGAGTGCAGGGTCATTCGCTGCGATGAAGTCAGGGTCTGCGGCTGGCCCGGAGAGGCAGCAGAAATCCCAAACTCTTTGCAGGGGTACCGGCCAGATTAGGGCAACACCTGAACAGTAAAACCATTTAGGGGAAGCAGAGCTGGGCTGCACCGCGTGGCCAACCTCCCTCTTCTCCGTGAGTCCCAAAGGGGCAGCTCCAAGAATGTGCTGAGAATTCATCCCTTGCGCTAAAAATGAGACGTAAGTAGCACCCACCCGTGAATTTTATTTTCTCTCTCGCTCTGCGGCTCCTGCCTGCTTGTCTCTCCTCAGTGTTCACCTGCACCCGTGCTCGGATGGGGCAGCTGAGGGAAGGTGCTGCCATCTCCCCAGCCCCGGCGGACCGCCCCTCAGCTGTGTCCTCTGTCAGGGAGCGTCGTCATCTCTCCTGCCTCCCAGAGCGTGTCCTGTAGTGGCAGACGCGCGGGCTTTTCCCTGCACGCGCATACGGGAAGGGAAGCACAGTGAGAGCTGGGCTTGTCAAAGAGTAACGGGGGTGGTGGGAAGCGTAGCTAGAACCGGAGAGCTACAGCGCAAAAGCAAAGCAGACGGGACACAAAAGTAAAATGGTGCACAGGAATGCTGAGGCGAGAACTCCCGCAGCACACAGGAAATCAGTGTCGGAATCTATTTTCTTCTGACTGCCAAATTAAAAATAATGGCACGCTTTGCAACGCTAAGCTCGCTCTGATCGTCTGAACTGTTTCTTTCCAACTCTCCACCGCCCCCAGCACACCGTTCAGCCTCCTCAGCCTGAAATGCCTTGTTTTCCTTCTTTTTTTTTTTTTTTTTTTTATGACAGGGCAACTTCTGTTCCCGAGGTGGTGCCCACAGTACAGCTATCTCTTCGAAGGCAGTTTGGTTTAGGTCAGAGAATGTTTAGCCTGGACTGAATCAGCCTCTGTTTCTATTTCTGGAAATCATCGGTCCTGTGCATAAAGCCCGGAAAAAAGGAAATATGAACCAAAGGACGTGGGGCCTGCAGGGGTAGGAAAATATTTGAGAAGAGGTTCAGTGGGGAAATGACTGTTTGTCTGTGGGGCGTCCAGGCAAGCAACCCAGCTGCTAGAAAGCGGCGCTGTCCCCAGGATGGCCTCGGCGGTCCCGTCGGAGTCGGGGGAACAAGGACAAGGCAGGGTGAAGCATCTGACCTGCCGTGTGGAACGTGACTGTACAAAGCACGTGTGATGCACTGCAAGTTCATTTGTTTAAACTGTGAGTTAAAGAAGGTGTGCAGTTGCTTTGTAAACAGCCGACGCTCTAAAGCTACACCCGTCTAACTGCTAGCTGTATTAAATCTATCGTATTGCTGTTTCTGCATTAAAAAAAGTAACAAACCAACACACCTATGTAAGCACGTCTAAGTACAATGGAAAACCACTGTTTAACGCGTGGCATGTGTGGGTTGTTTTTTTGGGGTGGGAGGGTGGGGTGTATGACAAAAACCTGCGAGAGACACACGCACACACGCACGTGTAATGTTTAGCGCTCACCTAAACCCAAAAAAGAAAATCCACTCTTTATTTTGCAGCATTAGCATTAGCTTCCAGCGCACAGCCTGAGCGCGTACCTCTGCTCTCACCATCTGCTCCCTCTTCAACCGTGTGTGGCTGTCATCATCAGCTTGCACAGGCTTTCCTCGTGCAAGTTTCCGCGACAGCTTACGAGAAGGCAGGGAAACAAACCCAGCAAGACGCGTAGTGCCTTCCTCTATGGGCTCCGTCCAGCCTTTGTTAAAATGAGCAGAAAAGAAATCTGCTGCTGCCTTTACCCTGACTGACTCTTACAGAGAGCATCTGACTTGACCCGCAGCAAAGCGATGCCCCAGGCAGCAGCACGTATTGGCGCGCGCCGCGGTTTCACCCACCTGTTTTACTGCGCCGGTCCTTTCCCACGGCCGATGCCGCAGATGTGGCGCGCCCCACCCCCAAACCTCTTTACGAGGGTTCCCTGGGCTCTGCAAGTCGCCTGCTGGACGTGTTGCTGATTCAGGCACGGGCAAAGTCAGCTTCTTCGCTGGCCTCGGGCCAGGGCAGCCACGTACTCGAGGGAAACTGAGAATATCTCCAGCGAGATCTCACCGGGCGGCTGGGACCTCGTCAGTAGGGGAGAAAGCCAAGCGACTGACACTGAAAGGGAGCTCTTTGCTAGGCTGTAGATCGTAAAGTTAAAAAAGAAAACAAACCTGCCTTTTTAAAAATGCCCTCTTTTGAGTCTGCCACGTTTGATACAGATTTTTAAAATTGCAGGGTATATCTCCTACAGGCCTCATGCAAAGGGAAGTGAGTACTTCTGGCTCTCAGGACAAGGGGGTCCCTCAGGAGCCCAGGTGCTCACGCCAGCCGGCATCTGGCACAGCACAGGGCAGGAGCTTTGGCAGTAGTACGTGAGCTGAGAATGAGAGTCAGGCAGCACTGCACGCTTCTCCTGTGAGCCGCCGAGGCTCGCGCGCTGTACCTTCCACGAATAAAAGGCCAGAAGAGTCAGCATTTCTGCTAGTTCCAGCCTCATCCGTACCCTCGTTAGTGTAACTGTAAGCGAGCGTCCCGTAGCGACTGGGAGCGTGGCAGCTGGGCTTCCTGCGCTGCCTTAGGTTGTGCCCTTGGAGAGACCCTTCTCCGAGCCCCGGGCTGGGTGGGCTGCGGTGCCGTTCAACGCTGAATAGGCACGAAGGCCTATAAACAAAATGTATTTATATTGCACCCATACCCGGCAGCCAACCGCCGCTTTATTTACGTATTCTGCACCTCCTGCCGACGCTTTTAAACTTAGCCGATATTGCCGCAGTTTTCTCTGACGGGGCAGGGGACTGCCACGCAGCAGGGGGAGTTTCTGGGTGCCTCCCACGGACACAGACGTCCTCAGCTGGGTAGGGACAGGGTGAGAGCTGGAACAACTCTGCTGACATGTAAGGGCCGTCCCAGGGCAAGGCTCCTCGGTCTGGGGGCTGAAAGGCGAGCCGCGCTGGGTGGTTGGTGTGGGAGTTGTGGAGCAAGTAGGGGAAAAAAAAACCAAAAAGAAAAAACCATCCAAATGTTTCACAGCAGGTAGAAAGCTTGGCAGAAAGCAAACTGAATGCTGTAAAGACAAAAGCCGAAAGCCGGCTATGGACTGTACGAAAAGAGTCAGTGCCACGGAAAGAGGTTATTTCTTCAACTGACCATAGGAGGCTTTTTGTGAGATAACACAACACCTCTTCTTTCTGCTACAGCGCGGCACCGCAGCAGTAATGGGCCAGAGCGTGCGAGCGCCTTTGGCAGGATCGGTAACGGCCGGGGCACGGCCGACCGGCCAGCCCACCTTCCGCACAAGGAAAACACCATTCCCCTGGAACGCCACGCAGACCCAGGACGGGTAAGGCGGAGGCCGAGCCCAGGCGCCCCCATTGCCAAGGACCACCTTGGCCTTGCAGCGTCTCACGCTTCGGGGTGTTCTGCTGGCCGTGGCTAAGCTCAGGCCCTCTGCTCGTGGCTGCCCCCGGTCCCCCGGCGCCGGTCGGGCCCCAGCCCCCAGCGCGGTGCGGCGCAGGGCAGTGACCCAGCAGGGCGGCCCCACGGGCCCCAGCCCCCCACCCCTCGCCGTGCCTGCGGCCAGGGCCCCGCGGCCGCCGGCCCCTTCCTCCTCTGCCCGCTCCCGTCGCGGACGGCTCGGTATGTGTCACGAGGGGCAGCCCCGTTGAGCAGCTCTGGGAGGGCGCGCGGCTCCGCCCGGCCGTGACCGGGGCCCGCAGGGGTTTCCCGCTCGCTCGCTCGCCCCGAAAGGAGCTGGCCCCGAGCCGGCGCGTCCCCCCCCGCCCGGCCCACGGCGCCCTCGCGAGCTGAGCGCGGCCCGGCCAGCAGGGGGCGCTGGCGCTCAACGGCTGGGCGCGGGGGCGGTCCGGCGCGGGGGAGGGGCCGGTGGGGGCCGGTCCTTCCGGCCGCCCTCTAAGGGCCGCCCCGCGGGGCTCCGGCTTCCGGTGGCGCAGCGCGGCGGAGCGGAGGTGGGAGCGGTGCGTGGGGCGGCTGCGCCGCGAGGTGTCTCTTTGCGGTGCCGGGGCCCCTCTGCGGCCCGGCGTGGGAAGCCCGTGGCCGGCGGAGACTGCTCGGAGCTGGGCGGGGAGCACCGCGGCAGTCCGACCGCAGGCAGCCATCCCCTGCGGTGGCCGCCAGCTCC